>NW_017732059.1:1040304-1054222 GCF_001890085.2 Hipposideros armiger
TGTCTTTCAAACGGCAGATGAAACACTGGAGGAAGGCGAATGAGGCCAAAAATGAAGGGAACTGTCTACAGGAGTGACGAACAGGGTTCTTGTCCAAATTGACCTGTTCTCAATGTGACCTTGAGGTGTTCAGACATTCACTGGCTCTGTCAGGGAAATAGAGAGAAACACGTCACAGCCGGGAAAGAAAAACGCTGTGGATGGATCTCAAACTCATTGTTATCTATTTTTTTTTTACTGTTTGCTATTTTTTAAGGAGTTTGGACACCTTCAATGAACTGAGTAACTCTCTGTATCGCTTTCGATAAAATGAATATTTACATGAATCTCCTTGGGTAAATCCCAATGCCTCACTCACCTCACCCTATACCCGCTCCCCAGTTCCAATAAAACTTTATTTGCATGAGCACGTGGCAAGCCCGAAAGCTGCAGTTTGCCAATTTATTATTATCATTCTTGAAACATTGCACTGAAATAGTGTTTATGTTGCTGACTGAGTTTGTGGGCGCTGGTGCCCATGTTTACATTTTGGGGTTGAGGTGAATGCGTCACGCCTGAGCTCCTAAGTTTACAAGTGCTTACACATCCCTGACAAAGATGCAACCGAAATACACGTGCAGTGTCTTTGGCATGCCATGCCTTTCATCAGTTCTGTTCCCTCATCCTTTCGGGGGGGTGGCTGTAACGGGGACCCAGGCTTGTCCCATCCGGGGGGTGGTCAGTTCCACCCATCCACCAGCAGAGGGAGGCCACGGGCAGGATTTAGAGTTTGGAAGTGGCAGAAATTCTTAATAAAAAAAAAAAAAGACCACTGGAATAAGCTCCTGTTTAATAGCTTTCTCCACGGACACAAAGGAAGTATGGGGTGGAAGCCCCCCCAAACCCCAGACAGATTCAGACATGGGTGGTCTCAGGACCCAACCTTGCCAGACCCCAAGCTAAAATCTGAGCTGCTATTTCTGCAGGAAAACTTCCCTGATCCCCCTCTGTGCCTCCCTTTGGAGATGAATCAGGGCATTCAGTGTTCAGCTGCCAAGACCTCTCTGCTTCCAAGCATGGCTAACGGGGGGCGAAATGGGGGGGGGTCGCCAAACCAGGGAGACTGAGATTGAACCAGAAAGCCACAGTGACCCCCAGCCATTTCCCAAAGTGTGGGTACAGCCTCCAAATTAACCAGAAACATTTNCACATACACACACACACACACACACACACGGCTGTCATTTTTGTTCCTAGAAACTCATTTTCACAAGAAGATGGTAGCGCTGCGTGCAGAGAGGGTGGCTGGGGACCCCAAAGGGACGCATAGGACAAACTAGAATCGCTTTAGTTCTAGAATCGATTTTCCAGCAGTCCTAATGCCTGCTCATCACGGTCATAACAGCAAACACTGTGCCGTCACCTCCAAAACCCCCACGCCTACACTCAGTAACTCCCTACCCTTTCAAGCACTGCCCGCTTAAATCAGTAAGGTTAATCTTCCAAATTAAAAAGAAAACAGCAACAACAAAAACGCTGAGGGAAAAATAAGAACAGGTGAGAAGAAACTGTATTTTTTTCTCCATTTGTAACTTTGTTTTTTCCTTTTTGTAGTAGTAACATCTGGCTTCCTTTAAGCCTCTTCTCTCCACCTCTTTCTCAGAGAAAAAAACTGGGGGTGGGGGTTTGGGGGGGACGGTTGGGAGATGTGCTCAGATTTAAACGCTCAAGTCCTTTTTCTGGTGATCATCCCAGCAACAACGTGGCCGAGCTTAGGTCTTTGCAAATGGTTGCTGCTACGCCTGTCACCTGTTGGGTGTGGGTGACTGTTGGCCTTTCACTGAATGTGAAACATCTTCACTTTTCTTCCCCGTGGCGGCTCCGTGGTTTCCTGTACTGTCAGCTGCGCCCCCGGCAGTCTCTTCTGGCGATGTATCTTTTTTGGAAGAAGCCATCTACTCGCGGTCTGACAATCAAGTTCACAAACTTGTTGCAACGATGTTGCTCACCTTTTTTGATATCAGAGGGATGATTCCTTATGAACTTGTACCAACTGGACATTTAACGAAGTTTACCATTTGGAAGTGCTGAACAGACTGCATACAAAAGTTAGACGACCTGAACTGTTCGCCCACAATTCATGGCTCTCGCATCACGACAGTGCACCAGCTCACACGGCACTGCCTGTGAGGGAGTTTTTAGCCAGTAAACAAATCACTGTATTGGAACACCCTCCCTACTCACCCGATCTGGCCCCCAGTGACTTCTTTCTTTACCCGAAGATAAAGGAAATATTGAAAGGAAGACATTTGGATGACATTCAGGACATCAAGGGTAATACGATGACAGCTCTGATGGCCACTCCAGAAAAAGAGTTCCAGAATGTCTTTGAAGGGTGGACTAGGCGCTGGCGTCGGTGCATAGCTTCCCAAGGGGAGGACTTCGAAGGTGACCGCAGTGATATTCAGCAGTGAGGGATGGAGCACTTTTTCTACGGTGAGGTCACAAACTTCATTGTCTGACCTCGTATCTAATTTATACATTAAGACGATTGTATGAGCAGCGATGAGCCTCTCCCCCCCAGCAGCCTACAAGTTTCCACTTTGGAGAGGATGTGGCCAAGTTATCATAATTATTATTTCTAATTCCAGTATGGTGCACAGTTTATCAATTTTAAAATCCCTGTGCTTTTATTTTTGCCTGCAAAAGGTCTCACTCAGATTTTTTCATTTCCACTTTTGACTTTGTTGAGGCGCGTGGTGGATCAAGGTTGATTTTCCATCTGTGGAGATTGTCTGTGGTTCGTAAGTAGTTACTTTGTTTGCCCACAGGAGCGCTTTATCCCTAGAGCATCGTTTTAAACGTCTGACATGGCTACTGAACGTCACTTTCACCACTTGCTATTGGTGTCGTGCGTCTCTTCCCACCCATCTGTCCTCGCCTTCTCTGTGGCATTATATTTCAAACGTCTCTTGTTGGAGAGCCTGTAACTCATTTTAAATTACTTTATCTACCCTGTGTGTTTCTCAGCCTCCTCATGAAACCGTCTTATATCTACTACGATTAGTGGTACATTGTTGCTACTCTTTTTTCCTCCTTCTTTTATCTTTTTATTCTTTCCTGATCTCTATTTAATCCATCAACGATACTTTGTTCTTCATTCTCGGGACTCCTTGACGCATGGAGGGCTTACCCACCCCATTTCTATTTTTAACGAGTTCAGTTTAAACGTGTCAAACTCCAGCAATATTAAAATAACTTGAGTTCTTCCCCGTCTTATCATCCCTGTTACTATTTCCCAGGATTTAACTTAGAAAATTAATTGCCTTGCTGTGAATGCCAGGTGGCTGGGGTTTTATTCAGCGGCCCATGGTCATGTCTTTTTACTGACGTGTTTAGTCACCATGGCTCTTTACATCCCAATACACCCGCCCTTGTGGGTTCAGGGCCTGAAGTGCCAGCCGCTGCTTCTGTCAGCGAGGGGGCCAGGGTCATGCTTGTATTTTCATAATGCCGGGCAGGAGATTTTTTCATTTACATGCAATCATATAATATGTGGGTTTTCGTGTCTGGCGTCTCCCACTTTGCACCGTGTCCTCAAGGTCCCTCCACATTGTGGTGAGTGTCAGCACCTCCCCGTCCTTTTCCTGGCCGCATAATATTCTATTCTGTGGATGGACGGACCCCGCTCTGTGTATCCGCTTGGCCACCGGTGGACACGCGGGTTGGCGATGGCGAGTGATGCTGCTAGGAACACGTGTTTCACTTTCTGAGCAGCTGTCAGACTGCTTTGCACGGCGGCTGCCCCATTTTCCACACCCACGAGGGTTCCAGTTTCTCCACATCCCCGCCAACGCTTGTCAATTTGCACATTTGGATGCCTGCCCCTGCACCCCCAGCGGGAATGGGGTGACATGTCACGGTGATTTTGACGACTTGCCTGTCCCTGATGACTAGGGCTTGCTTTTAACGCCTGCTGAGTGGCGGTCACTCACTTGTCCTTCACACACCTCAGGGCCCTGTAAACATCCTCCCATAACCCTCCAGGGCCACAGGATGCCAGGCAGAGCCCCAGTTCTGCCCGGTCACATGCCACTCACCTGAGCTTGGCTTCTTGGTGGGTTCTGCAAGCAAAGAGAGAAAAATACATTCGATAAGCATTGAGGAGAGAATCCTTAGTACCCTAAAAAAAAGGGACGGTGCCAAGGCACTAACAATTCAGCGATGCGAACACATGTTCCATTTTGCATTCAGGGGGAACATCCAAACAGAGATGTCACCCTTCCAACCCATGCCTAACAGACTTTCCCGGAGCCGTGAGGGACTGGAGGGTGAGGGCCACGTTTTCATGAGGCGGCTGGTTAGGAAGTACATTTGGGCAGAGACTTTCAGAGGGCGAGGGAGCAAGATATCGGACACCTGCGGGGACATCCGCTTAGCTACGGCCACCCAGGGCAGGCGGCCGTGCGTCTGCAGAGCAGAGGTACAAGAGGCAGAACAAAACATGGAGAGGGGCTTCCGGCTTCCAGAACGATGCGGCTGTCACTTTCCCAATTGTGGTTATTCACTCAACAAACGGCGGTGGAGTTGTGTGTCCGCCACAGCCTGTCATGTGACGGCCGTACCTGGAGGTCAGCCCCTGCGGATGCAGACATCACGTGGACAGAGCTTGGGCTGCAGAACGTGGCCACCGGCTCTGTGAGGCTGGATGTGGAGGAAGGAACAGGGACAATGCAGGCTGACAAGGGGACACCGAGGGCAGGGTCCTTCCAGGCAGAGGAAATGTGTTTGGAAGCCCTCTCTGCAGTGAGTACTGCGTGTCCAAGGTCCATCCACTGTGCTGGACCTGTGCCAGGGCCTCGGTCCTTTTCACGGCTGCGTAATACTCCCTCTCACAGAGCACCGTTCCTCTGAGCAGGGGCGCTTGGGCCGTTCCCACCTGTCGGCTCTTGTGACCAGGGCTGCTCTCCAGATTCGCTCACACACATTTGCTGAAGCCCCTTCTCTGTTTTCTTGAGCGTCTGCCTAGCACTAGAATCACTGTTTCGCGTCAGGGATGCTTTTCAATCCATAAAATACGTTAGACGCGTAGCTCTGCCCCGGAGCCCCTGGGCCTGCCCTGTCACACACCTGTGCCGTGTCGTGGACACACTTTTCTTTATCCACCCCGCCCCCTAGCGCTGACCGCTGAGGCCGCATTTCGCAGGATATGGCCGGGATGTCCTCCCGTGAGGCTCCGATGTTTGCCCTCCGGCCACGCTCACCCCGCAGCCGTGCAGGCCGGGTAGGACTCAGCCTGTCACCGCTGCAGCCTGGTGGGAAGGTGGTGTCCCCGTGTTGGCAAGCACCCTTCAGTCTTCCTGTTGCACTGACAGTAATATCACATCTATCCCCCCCCCCCCCCCGCGTCCATGGTTATTGTCAGCAAAAGCCTCCGTCCGTGGGGAACATTGGACAGCATTGGTGGTTTCCATCGTTGTGCCTCTGCTGTCCTTTCTGGGTCTACATCCCGGTCGTCACACCCCTTTTTCACTACCCCCAACCCCCTCCATCATTTATCTGTGCTGAGCGACCCGTGGTTGGTGCTGCTGCCGGAACTGGTGACCTTCTGTGACAAGTGTGCACACTTCTTTCTACAGACACCCCAGCCCCCTGTGCCTACGTGTCCAGTGCTTTCCTCTCTGCCGCCCAGCCAGGTTTGAACACCTGGGCCGCCCGGCTGGACTGTCTCTCCAGGGCCCAGCACCCCTATATTTAGCGTTCTGACCAAGAGAACCCACTGGGCAGGCAGCCCTGGGAGGCAGGCTGGCTGCATTCAGTTTCTCAGTCAGGGTGTGTGTGACACAGCACAGACTAAGTGAGAACCCGCGGTTAAAAAAAAGCAAAAGCCACCAGTGTGTGCCCAGACCACAGCCTCGGGCAGCAGGGACCTCCTGAGATTTGCAACTGAGCCCCCCACACAAAGGATCCTTGGCTAAGGGGTTTCACCGCAGCCTGCGATCCCGTGGGAAACACAGAGACCTGAGGGCCCGGGAATTCGCAACCCCAGCCCCGCACAAACCCACTGACTGACCCCACCGACCAACCGCCAAACTGGTGGCACAAACCCGAGCTCCCCGTGACGTATCAGCACTCACCAGGGTCATCGAGGGCGTCGGCCAAATTAAAGTCGTCTTGACCTGTTGGGAACACACAAGGCACACATCACAGGGGGATGGGACAGACGGTCAGGGCCCCACTCCCCTCTCCAGGCTGCTCCCCGAGCTAAGCCAGACACGTTCGCTCTTTGGTGCAAAACTCAGCCCCACCCTGAGCTAAACTGAGGCTCCAAGTCCCCCTGACCCTTCCCCCGGCCTCCCATGTGTCTGTCAAACCCCTGTCTTATCTTCCTGCAGAGTTGTCTTAATTAAGGAAGATTAGGAAGCTCCTAGGATCCCAGCTGCCCCAACCGACCACACATGTTTCCGCAAACTTAAACCTCCGAGCGTCCGCAAACCTATAGGAACCACGGCTGCATGCCGGGGACACTGCTGGGTGTTAGGGGTGTGACAAGGAGCCACACGCGTGCTCCCTCCTGGTCTTGAGCAGGAAGAGACGCGTGGACATAGGAAGGTAGAAACTGGGAGCAGCGGGGACCCAAAAGGCAGCCGGCAATTCTACTCCTTGCGGTGAGGCAGTCCTGGAGGCCTGCCTGGAGGAGGTGACACATGCGTTGTTTCCAGGGCGCTCGTTTTAGTCGCCGGGAGAGGCTCCGGCCCCCATGTTTAGCTCGCGGGAAGTGGGATACAGTAGGGCCATGTGGCTACACGCGTGGATACCTTCGTTTATGGCTCAGAGAGAGTAGATGTTGAATGGAGGCTGCCTGGGGCTCCCCTCGGGCAAGACTTGCAGACACTTCCCCAGCCAGGCCCTCCTCCCAGCGCACAAGGGCTCAGAAATTCTGTTTACGTGTGGGTTTCAGATGTGCTAAAAATAATACACACAGGAAGCCTGCCATCTGGAGAGACGCAGGGACCTGGTTTGCTTTTCTTACGGGGCTCGAGTCCCACTAGGTTGGATGGGGGGGGGGCGGCGGCGGAGAGACTGCCAGGAGGGATGGGGGAGCATCTGGGGGGAAGTGTTGTGGAATTAGATAGCAGTGGTGATGGGTGCACGGCACTGTACATTTACCAAAATTCACCAAACTGCTCCTTTTAAAGGGATTGTCATGGTGACTTTTATGCATGTGGATTTCATCTCAATTACTATATATATATTTAAGGAACCCAGTGTGAGAGAGAGGGCTACATGGAGTGCCTTTCCTGTTCATGAAAATGCTTTTTTGCATTTCCTTCCCCACCCCCTCACGGCCTCTAAAGTTAGAAAAATGCATTAGAAAACCTTTGAGACCCTGAGTGGCTTGAATCTCCCATTTTGGTGACAGCCTGTTCTGGTGAGCTATGAGTTACAGGTCACGCAGTTCAGCCATGCGACGTGCACGTTGAGGACCCCCACAAGGTTGTGTAAGCAGCACCTCTGACTGGTTCCAGCCCATCCCATCCCGTGCCCGCCCTGCAGGACGCTCTGACCCGTCCAGCCTGGGGCCTGTGAAGTCCCCGGTGCAGCCCTAGCCGGGATGGCACATGGCCAGGCTCTGGGGCTCCTTGCTGAGGGACCTGGGGTCCCAGGGCACACGGACACATCCCCAGGCAGGCACCTCCTGAGCCAGGAACCGCCACAGCATCGGAGGGAACAAAGGCCAGTGTGCCCATCTGCAGCCCCAGGTCCCGAGTGGAGGCTGAAAGCCGCCGGTACAATTACACGCGGAACCCCAGAGAGCCGTTTGTAACTCTGGGGGTTCACTCCAGACGCCCTTCTCCATGGCTGGGGTCTGGCCCCTCTGTGCTCCTGTCGGCACCCTCAGCCACCATTTTCCAGGGGGACCGGACACAGCGTCAGCGTCCTGGATTCCTGGGACACCTCCCTTCGGGGGTGGCCGGCTGGGTGTGGCCAACCCTGTGTCCAGTTCAAAGGAGCCCCCACATCTGCGGGGGGCCCCCAGAGCTGCCCCAGCTACGCTGGTTGCATTCCAGCGACTTTCCCCAGGGACACCAACGTGGCTGGTCCCCACAGCTCCAGGCATCTGATAAACAAACGCCTAACCACCTTCCCCAGCCCGTGTGGCAGCCACAGCCCTGGTCCCAGATAATCCGGGGCCTCTGTGTGGTCATCTACCCTGAACCAGCCGCTCCGAAATCTCCTTGCATAACACACGAGGCGTCACCTGTGTGTGTTCTCCCAAAGGGCACGGGGCCACCTGGAGAGGGAGGTCGATGGATGGATGGGGACGTGGAGTCCCCGGCAGCCCAGTGCCCTCTCTGCAGCTTGGCAGACAGCCCTCCGTACCCCCTCTTTTGGCTTGGAGGTGCTTGTGATGCCCCCTGGGGGCGGTAGGAATGAGAAGGGTCTTTGGGGACGCCGCGTCTGGTGGGTGCAGGTGTCGCTCTGCAGGGAGACCTGTGTGTGAGCGTGACTCCCACGTGTGGGGCGGTGTCAGGTCCCCGGGCCCCGTTGCATAAGCAGGCAGTCTCCGGCCGGCCGGCGGCCGGCGCCAGGCGTGGACCTAGGCCAGCCCTGCAGGCCTCAGGCAACGCAGGAACCCCCAGCTCCCCGGCCGCGCCCCAAGCTCTCCCCAAGCCATGGCAGCGTCCCCACCCCCACCTCCATTGCAGGGGTCGCCTCTCTGAGGGGTCACTCAGGCAGCCGATATTGATGCTGGGGGCTCAATTTTGGGGAAGTTGTCAGGGGAGGGGCTGCTGGCAAGGCAATTGCTTTCGTTCGCCAGGCTTTCCACTCAGAGCCTAAAACACAAAATCTGTTTCTCATTTGCGTTTCTTTTACTCAGCGCTTAGTCAGACCCACATGTCCCCGGGTCTGGGAATGCCCCAGCAGGCAGCAGCCTTGTATGTTCTGCGTTCTCAGTGCTGCTTTTCTGCCACCGACATCCTGCAGATGTGGGTGTAAAAGGGGCTCAGCTGCTGGGCCGGGGGTCAGCCTTACCCACGCCCCCTCCCCCAGAGAAAACCGGCCTCTGTGGCACTGACATGACCTCCGGTGTCTCCAGGAACCACACTCACGACAGCCCCCTCCCCAGTTCACAGCCAACCCCTGCGCACCTCTAAGCTCCTTCACAGCGGACGTTTTAATCCCTCGGTTTCTCTACGTCTCTTCAGACCCCCCCACGTCCACATGACCCACGCCAATATTGCAAAGCAAAGGGCAGGGCTGTTGTTGGAGTAACAATAACACAGCCCAAGACGGATGCTTTGCAAGCAGGATACAGGCCACCCCGGAGAGCGTCCCTCCCAGCTTTCAGGAACCGCTCACTGAATTATTTACTCTATAAGAGGGAGCTCGGAGAAAGAGAACAGAAGAAGGAAAACACCATTAATAGCTGCAGCGCTGGCACCCACTCCCGCTCTTACCAGCAGAGCGTACACAGCAGGGACTGAATCCCAGTGGGCCACATCTGTCCCGGGCACGCAGCCCACGCGTGCACGTAGGTGGCATTATCCCAGCAGTGCACGCATCGGCTGCCCTTGACGGCGGTTGCTTTGCGTTTCCTTCCCTAGCGTTTTATTGGTTTCCCCTGAAGCGTTGGCTGGTGGAGCCCAAACCTTCCGAGGTCAGCTGCCGCCAATGAAGCGGCTCTGCCAGCCTTCAATCTACACGACCCTCTCTCATCCTTGAAGACTTCCCCCCAAGGGGCATGGCCCCTGGAGCAGGGACTTTCTGGGAACAAACCTCTTCTTTTTGGGAAACGAACGTTCTTTTTGGGAAAATGAACGTTCAGAAAGCCTATTAGAGGGACCGTTTCCCAGGACGGTGTGTTTCCCAGAGTAGAGACAATAAGTCACCTGCCGAGGTGGGCAGTTTAGGCTTAAAAAGCAGGTGAACACAAGGAAAGTGGGGGAGGGCGTCGTTCCCGGTGGGGCCTGCAGGTCGCCGGTGGGGCTCTGGTTTCTCCCTCTGGAAGAGCTGTGTGGCCACATCCACTTGGCTCTCTAGTTTCTCACGAGGTTCTCGCTTCCAGCAGGACAGCACGTGTCCTTCAGAAGACGTGGGTTCCCATGGTCCACCCCTCAACGCGAATATCCACAGACGTAACGGCTGACGTTCTCCGCAGAGGCTGGGGGCCCTCCCTGGGGCTGAGCAGGTCCCCGCCAGTGCTTGAGACGCTGAGAGCCACTGAGCGTCTCCCACAAGGTCAACCAGTTGTCTGGCTTCCTGGTGTCCCAGGGGCCCTGTCAGTGCATTGCAGATCAAAGCCCTCTCTCGGCACCAGCAGAGGTCCCGTAAAAGACAAGACATCTGTCATGAAAAGCAAACTTGAGAAGGACGCTGCAGCCTGCCCAATGAGGCATTGTTGCATGGCGTGTCCTACGCCGGACTCCCCAAAGTGACACGTGCGCCTGGATCCCTGAGGACACGGGGGACACACAGACTCTGCCACGCAGGGTCTGGTTGGGCCTGAGAGGTGTTTTTTCGTACAGCTCCTGATGGGATACAGAGCCTCTAGGCCCGTGGCCCTCACTTTGCCGTGTGAGAACCACAACAAAAGACCCCTGACGGGGCCGGTTAAACAACAGAGATACATTTTCCAGTCCTGGAGGCTGGAGTCCGAGATCCAGTGTCCCAGGGCTGGTCCCCCCTGAGGCCTCTCTCCTGGGCATGCAGACAGCCGTCTGCTCCCCGTGTCCTCACATGGCCATCCCTCTGTGTGTGTCTGTGCCCTCACCTCCTCTTCTTATAAGGACATGGTCCTGTTGGATCACGGCCCACCTAGTGACCTCATGTCACCTTAATCCCCTCTTTAAAGCCCCATCTGCAAACACAGCCCCATTCTGAGGTCCTGGGGCTAGGACTTCAACATATGAATTTGGGGGGACACAGCTCAACCCGTTAAGAGACTTAAACCCAAGGCCATCGCCCAGCCCGCACTAAGGCACCTTCAGAGAGCCTGGCGGGGAGGGGTGGAGGGGAGGGCAGGTGGCCACCGGCCCCTGGGGCTAGGATGCAAAGGAAGGGGCTCTTTGGCAGAGCTGTGAGGACACAGGTCACTCCCTGTGGGCTGCGTCCACACCCACGCGGTTCCATCAGCCCCAGCTTCTGCCTCAGAGCCTCTCAGGCCGTCCAGGGCGTGCACATCAGCCCGGAGCCTGGATACGCGCCGAGCCTGGCTCAGCAGGTCTGGGGAGGCTGAGGCAGCCTTTCTCCTCAGCTCCCAGGGCATGTTGGTGCCGCGGGTCTGGGACCCCACTTTGGGAGTTTATATTCTGAGCAGGAACCGTCCAATTGACCGAACCCCCTTCCCCAGGGTCCAGGAGGTCATCAGCCCCCAAAGATTCAGAGCCTTGGTTGCAGGGGTGTCCAAGGAAGACCCCCCCTCCGCAGGCTGCTTCTCACTACAGGCAGGAGCGAAGGTGGCCTTGAACCCACCTTGGGGACCTCCATAGATGGAGCCCACAAATATATCAGAAGGATATATCACAAACAAGCAATAATCGGAAGGAATCATTTAAAGAAAATTCAGGAGGCCTTCATCTAATTTTAAGGGACTGTTTTTCAAGTGAAACGCACTCTTTTGCATTTTTTTAAAAAAATCTTTTTAATTTGCTCGGGGTCCCCTGGGAAAGGCACCTGCGTTCTCATTGCAGAATTCGCTTAGCAGGAAGAGCAAAGCACTCTTCCTTGGTTCTCAAGCGTTTTGCAATTTCTGCAGCAGCTCACTTCCGTGCACAGGCAATCCCTTCATAAGCTCAGCTCATGGTAACAGGGAAATTGGAGCAGCGAAAGGATCTAATAGCGCTGAGCAGGCCCCATGTCTGCCAACAGAAGCAAACATGGAAATACGTCTGAAGACATAGATGCATGGCCTGAGAGACACTAAGAGGGAGCAGGTCCTAGGAGCTGTTGACGTAGAAAGATGAAAACATGCTGGCTGGTGAGTTCTATGTGTCAGCTTGGTTAGACCTGAATGTCCAGCTGTCGGGTCAAACACCAGTCTAGGTGTCACTGTGAAGACATTTTGTGAATGGGATTCACGTCTAGCATCAACGTAAATAAAGCAGTGGGTGAGTGGGTGGGTGAGTGGGTGGGCCTCATCCCATTCGTTGGAGGCCTTAAAAGCAAAGGCAGGTTTCCAGGGAAAGAAGGGGTTGTGACTCAAAGTGGCAGCGTCAAGTCCTTCCTGCGTTTCTAGCCTGCCCTGCAGATCTCAGACCTGCCAGTCCCGTAGTCTTGGGAGCCAATTTCTTAAAATAAATTTAACTCTCTAGGTAGATAGGTAGCTGGTAGATAGATAGGTAGATAGATAGATAGATAGATGATAGATATATATGATAGAAAATAGATGATAGGTAGATAGAAGATAGATGATAGATGATAGATAGATGATTGATAGATAGATATGGATAGATGATAGATAGATAATAGATGATAGATATATATGATAGACGATAGATGATAGATAGATAGATAGATAGATAGACAAAAACCTAGATAGATAGATAGATAGATAGATAGATAGATAGATAGATAGATAATAGATAGGCAGGTAGGTAGATAAATAGATGACAGATAGAAACACAGATAGATAGATGATAGGTAGATAACAGATAGATAGATCGATGATAGAAACATAGATAGATAGATAATAGATAGATGATAGATGGATGGATAGATAGAAAGATAGATGATAGATGATAGATAGAAACATAGATAGATAGATAGTGATAGAAAATAGATAAATAGATAGATAGATAGATAGATAGATGATAGAAAATATATATGTATTATAGACAATAGATGATAGATAAATGATAGATAGATAGATATAGATAGAAGATAGATACAGATGGTAGATGAAAGAGATGACAGGTAGAGTCTCTCAGGCTAAGACACACTCTCTCAAACTCAGCAGTAGTGACGCCCAAGGCTGGATTGCTGCCTTGGTGGGGCCCGTCCTGTGCACTGCGAGACATTGAACGGTATCCCCGGTATGTGCTCATTCGATGACACAGCTCCTCACTCCCAGCTGTGACAGCCAAAACGGACACCACATATTGCCAAGTGTCCCCTGGGCGCAAAGTCACCCCCAACTGAGACCAGCTGGCTGCAGCTCCTCTGCCTCGGGCTGTCACTTCTGGCCTGCCCACGCTGGGCGATGCTTCAGTAAACCTGGAGCCACAGAGCGGCCACCCCCCTGTGGCTGGGGTCCCCGAGGCACAGCCACGGGTAGACCAGACAGCCGGTGCACACTCAGTCTCTCTCACCCACCGCGAACCCTGACTGCAGCATGGGCGTCGCCCAGGCTGCATCGTAAAATGCAGGTTTGCCAGGGCCCCACCCGCCTCCCGAGTGAAGATCTCCAGGGGTGGGGACTCCGGTGGCGCCTTTCAGCCAGCTGCCTCCCCGGTGAGTCCTCTGTGCGTTGGCCGTTGAGAATCCCTGCCCTAAATAGCTAAGCAAGCTCAGCCCCACCACGGGCAAGGTGACAACAGGCAGGGGCCACGACCCGCCTGTGGTGCGACTTCCACACCCACTGACTGGTTAGATCAAAGGGGGGTCGAGGGAAAGCTACACGGAGGGATGTGGGGTGAGGCCAGTGTGGTCCAGCCCGTTGGCTCGGGCAACTAGGGAAACGGCTCCTTTTCACCATGTTTAGAACCCAAACCGACCGCAGATGAACGCAGCAAGCACCGTACGATACCTGCCGAGCACCTGGCGCACTTTCAACAGAAAATACAGCTGACCCTGTGGGGACCGACCCCCACACAGTCCACGTATCATTGCTGACTCCCCCAAACCTTATCTACCGACAGGCGCCTGCTGACCGAAAAAGCCTTACCGATCAAACAGTCGATGAACACACATGTCACACGTGATATGGGAGACATAC
>NW_017732059.1:1055627-1057176 GCF_001890085.2 Hipposideros armiger
TGTCCCCCTGCCTCCAAAAAAACAAGCTGTGTCTCACGTCCATTTTTGGCGTTCGCAAACATCCAGAGCAAAAGAGTTAAAGCAGCAACAAGGCATTTACAAATCCCAACATGCCCCGTCCTGTTTTCATGAACGAGCAAAACAGGCCACTATTTAAAGGCAGGAGACACACCCAGATCCAAAGTAGAAAACAGATTGCTCCTCGGTGCTCACAGCCCACGTCCTACAGTTTCCAGCCCCAGTTTCTGGGACCCCCTACGTGGACCCACCCCACCTCCCCTCCTGGCCATTATTCTCACTCTCCTTTCTAACCTAATCTGGCAATGTTACAGCCATGTACTTCGTAGATCCGTCTCTGGAAGGAGTTTTTAAAAGTGACCCAGGCAGGAACCCACACCCACACCCGTCTCCTTCGCAGCGTCTCTTACCTCGGGCGTGGATCACAAAACACAGAAACGTGACCCCGAGGGGCCCCCAACAACAGCTCCTCATCCTTGGCGTTGGGGAGAAGAACGCCTGGGTCCAGTGAGTTTTGAGATTGGCCCACCCCTCCCGGTTGCTGTGTCCACTTCTGCTTCCCCGGCTCGCTCTCGGCAGGAACAGAGGGCGATGCCTTCAAGTGGAAAATATGAACCAAGCTGTACTCCCAATGGGCTCGGCGCTCGGCATCCAAACAGCACAGCCGGCGAGATCCACGGGACAACAGCGTGCACGCTGATGACAGCCCCAGCGCGCGCCTCCCGGGGCCCCGATGGCCAACGCCCGGGATGGAGGAGAAGCTACCTGAGCTCGAGCAGCCAGCACGCCCGCTTGGAGGCTCTGCTCCCTGTGGGCGTGGGTGGTGCCGCCAGGTCCAAGGTGCCAACCCTGAGCCCAGGGAGACACTCCCAGCCCCTGGTCCTTCCCACGAAACCTCCTCCAGGGCGGTGACAAGACAGCGGGGCTGAGTGTGAATCTCGGCATTCGCAAGCAACACGCCCTGTGCCTTCAGAGTCACTCTGTCCCCGGCCTCAGGGACCTGCACGCAGCAAGTGGCAGAGCTGCGACTCCCATGCAAGGCCCCGCACCCTGGCTTGTGCCTTGCATCTGGCCGTCCTGCTGGGGACGAGCCCAAAGCCGGCTGTCAGAATCGCCTGTTCAGTTACACTGAGCGAAATGGGGTGGGGGGTGGGGGGCAAGGAAGCGGAGGTGACCGCCGGGCAGATCTTTGTCTGGAGCGGGCTGGGGTGCCGTGGAGTGAGGGGTGCAGTCAGGAGTGTGGTGCGACGCTTGGCATCCGGAGAAGGTTTCCACTCAGGATGGTTTCAGTTCGCAGTGAACAGAGGGGACGTGTGTTTCCTGATCTCATTAAAAAACCCAAGTTCCTTCGCTCGGCACGTATTGGGCGAGCACCGGCTTTATGGAAAGCACACAGGTTGCTTGGGCTACGAGGCTGTGTCACATGGTGCAACGACCACAGGAAACATATGGCAAGTGTCATGGGGTGAATTATGTCTCCTCAAAAACATATGTTGACGTCCTAACCTCCAGGACCTCACAATAGGACCTG
>NW_017732059.1:1060935-1074012 GCF_001890085.2 Hipposideros armiger
TGAGCGTGACGCTCTGAAAGCTTTTGGATAAGCAACAGAGGCAGGGACCAGTGAAAGGATGAAGGGTGTGGAGTCCTCAACAGAATAGGGGACGCCTCCGATGCTCACCCCCCAAACCACTGGCGGTGTCTACGAGTTTCAGTGTAGGACAGACCCACGATCAATGGCTGATGCCCCCATCCCAGCCCTGTCCCCCCAAACCTGGCCATTTGTGATGGCGGCCCGTACATGTGTGACAACGCCGTACCTCTCAGCAGGGACCGACGTGCGTGCAGTCTGGCTCCAAACCTGGCCATTTGTGATGGCGGCCCGTACAGGTGTGACATCGCCGTACCTCTCAGCAGGGACCGACGTGCGTGCAGTCTGGCTTTGGGGACGAGCAGTGGCCCTTAACACCGTCCTCAGTGACACGAGTACGGAGTCTCATGAAACTGACCCTGTCGAGCTAAGGGTTCTAGGAGTTTTAGGCTCGCGTGCCTGGACCGATGGAGGCCTAGGAAGACCTCGTAAGCTTTCAGTGGAGGAAAGCACATGGATGAATGAGGTCCAATCCGCCCCATCTAGGATATCAGGGCTCCAGCACTTGATGAGGAAAACACGAAACTCTACGCCAAGGCCTTCCCAAGCTGTTACATGAAATCGTATGCATGTTGGAAGCTTTGCACTGTGTATGTTGCCCTAAACGGGGAAATTTCCCCAAATGTGGAAAAGCACTTTTCCACATTTTTCATTGCAAGGAGCAAGCGTATACTTCCAGCTGATTCCAAGCTGTTAGAAAGTCGATCAGGGGTCCCCGTGCCACCCAGCAGTTTCACCCCTACGTTAAACTCAGCACTCGCATCAAAGCAGTTAAAAGATTTTAGAAAGAATGGTGCCAAAAGTTAACACATGCGTGGCCTTCACCCCCTCCAGGGAGGACAGAGGCTGAATGCTGACAAGTCCTTACCCCACAGGTGACAAGACAAGTGACAGGAAAGGGTCCAAGCGAGAAAAACCCAGGATTATGAACAAGCAGTTAGGTTGATCCTTTGTCACACAGCCCCCAGAAAAGGACCCATGGGATTCACACCCCACTAGATCCTTCTTGAAAAGTCACTCCATTGCAAAACATTTACGTAAGAAGGATGTGGTTTCTCATTTCTTTTTATTCGTCTGGTGTAAAAAAAAAAAAATCCTAACCAATGGAAGGAATTTTGAGGGAACTCATTGCTGGCTTACCTCCCTCTGTGAACGTGTGCATGCTAGACAAGTTTCGGACACGTTCAGTTGACATGTGATTTGTAAATGGCCCAGGGTTTCTGACATTTGAATGATGACGACAGTGGATGGGGGGGGTTGTTTTGTGATGGTCAGGTTTTCACATCACGTGGGAACCCTTAAGGCCCTCGGCAAAGGTGACCGTTAATTACCCTCTGGATGCAAAAACGCCATGTTAGTCAACACCATCATCGACCCGGCACGTCAACAAGCAAAACACATCTCAGGATGGAAACGCGGAATCCAGCGGGCGCGAAGGCAAGGCAAGACAGAAGCCGTTCCCGGCGCGACTGGTCCTGGTGGGGCTGGTGGGGCGGCTCCCAGCGGGGCGGGCTCTGCCTGTGCAGGCGTTTGTTTCTTGGAGGCAGAGCAGGTGAGCCTTGTTATCCTGCTGTGAATGTTGGGCTGTTTTTGCTGCCACGCTCCTCTATTTCTCCAGAAGAGTCCGTTGCACTGCCGAGGACAAAGAGACAAAAAAAAAAAGATTCCGCACGTGAATATCTGCCTCTTTAGCATTTCGGAAGCGGGGACTCTGTGTCTGTAGAAGTGGTCTCAGAACGCCTCAGCGCCCAGAAAGCCAAAACTAAATCCAAGCTGCTAGGATAAATGAATCAGTAAACTTCGTAGCGTGATGCAGCCGTAGCTGCTTCCAGGAAATTATTCAGATACTTCAGGGACAGTAGAAAGAAAATGAGACAAGGAATGTCCTACCAGCAGCGTCTCTGAGACAGTAAAAAACACTCTGCAAGCTACAGAATCAACAAGTGTCTAATGAGGGTCCTTGGTTTGCGTGCGTTTACAAGGATTTTGGGGCTAAGATTTTCTGATCGGTTCGCGTACGTTCTAGAGGTCTAGTTTGCATTTTTGGTGCTTGAAGACCATAGCTCATTTTAAGCATCAATCCCGGATTTGAAGGAGCAGCGAATTCGACACTAACTTTCTAAAAGTTTGTATTTTGGGAATTGAAAATACTTTAAAATTTCATTAAAAACGTATTCCATAGGTGTCCTAGTCAAATAAATGTTGCCTGTCTTGGGCCCATGGGGAGGTCCCAACATATACATAAATGCACGCACATATATGTCTATACATACATTTTTTTTCCCCTGCCATTTTCTAAAGTGGTCCTCATTGTAAAACACCTGCCTTTAGCCCGGAGAACGTTGCATAATTTAAACAACTTTCTCTTCAGGCGATTCTGCCCCTGGACAAGGAGGAGTTTGTCAACGTGAACCCCAGGACGTGACAAAATGTTGCGTGTCACAAGATGCCCTTTGATCCTTGCTGGACATCAGCCAGCTGCTGACGTCCTGGCCATGTGTCCGTGGGCGCCACTTGGAAGTTGGCCATCACCGGCATTTTAAAGAGAGTCTCGGGCTTCATTAGATCTCATCAGAAGCCCCAGAAAATATAAATGTCGTCTGCAGGACGAAGGCCCTGCTTGACAGCAACGTGACATAAGGGACCCCACCCGACACCATACACGGAATGAATAGAGGGCAAGACAGCAGGGCCCCGACTGTGCTTGGAGGGTGTATAGTGGGACCGCTGGGGGTCAGCGTCCCTTCTTACCGGGCGGCTCCACGTTGGTGTTCCGATGGCTTTCCATGTTGATGTCACCTTGGTCGGCTGAAAGCAAAAAAACAGAACCCCCCACGGGGTGAATACAAAGGGAATGCACCCTGATGCCACCGTCAGGCTGACTCAGGCCCCTACCCTCCGCCAAACTTCCACCCCCACATCCCCCTACGCACCCCCACCCCATCACCCTGCACCCCCGGCAAAGTGAGTGACAGCACCGAGAGAGCTGCACTGGCCGTCACCACGGGAATTCAGGCCTAAGGGGGCCTTGTGAGGTCCCATTTGCTTCCTCCTGTGTTGTTTTCTTTCTCAGCATTTTTTTTTTCGTAACTTCCAAACTTTTGCAAACATGCATCAACGCCCACGTGACCACGCCCCCAAACGTTCTCCGAGGCGCTCGCTGCGCTAAAACCCAACACGTGCAAGAAAAGGGCCACAGGCCAAATCTATTTGTTTCTTTTCTGCATCGCTGCTGATAAGCACACACGCTGGGCCCTCTCGACATGAAAAGCAGCCTGGACACGCGTGTCAGAGCCGTGACAATCTGTTTCGCGTTCACAGAACTTTAATCTCCTTTTCACCCCAGTCTGCATGAAACGGATTCCGTGATTGTCACCCCCATACCATGCGATGAGACACCCGCTGGAGACCAAACTTCTAAAATTAAAACGAGAAAGCGAAACAGCCACGCAGGACAGACTGGGAAGACACCCATGAGGGAGGGAGGTGAATGGTGGTGCCCGCAGGGGGTGCCAGCTGTGTCCCCGGCGGGTCAGGAAGTGGCTTATCAACACCCGGCACATTTGAGAGCAAACTGCCACGGCCTGAAATCCTAAATTTGCTTTACTTTCACAGCACACATAATTTCCCGCTACCAAAAAAAAAAAAAGTTCATTGCTAAAGGGCAGAGGTATCGTAATTTTGACGTTGGTGTCACAAACCCCCAGCGTTTGGGGACAAACTTACGGAGGCACAGGTTTAGGGGCTGCACCTTGTAGGGAGACAAGGTGGATTTTTTCGGGTATGGACAGGTTTCCACCCTCTGGGAGCAAGACATCGCCCCTCCTCCCCAGACTCAGCACACTTAGGGGACACAGCAATAACGGGGGATCCTGGCTGCGATTACAATGCAGCTCTGTCACCAGGGTGCTTCTCCAAGACCCCCAGACTCTATCCCGTTGGGACTGTGTTTGACGGCAGCTCGTGCAGCCCGGGCAAGGCTGCTGCTTTTGAACGGGAGGGAGCCGACGGAAGGTCTGTGGTCGGAGACGCACAACAGGGAGGCCCAGACTCCCAGGGGGGCCTGCAAACCCCACGCACACCAAACACCTGTACCTAACACTGTGCGCCCCAAATACGACAACAGGCTCCAAGAGACTCACCGGCCACGCCGCCGGCTGCAACCCTCACAGCTGAAAAGGCCGGACACGCACCTCAAAATAAACTCAAGCAGCTCACGTGCTTTCTTTGTGGGCTAGGAGCTACATGTAGCTATTGGAGTGACGACGGCAGCTGCGGCTTTAGCGGGTGTCTATGCTGGGGACGGGGCGTGTTTATGCAGACAGACAACACGCACATGGGGCCGAGGCCTCGGGGACCCCTGACCAGTGCAGCCCGGTCTTCAGCACACTGAGGACTGGCTTCTTGGGGGCACACGAGATTGGGTGCACCCTCAGTCCTGTGCTAATTGGGGTGCAGGCTTCGGAAGACCCCAGAAACCTGCAGACACCTCCTGGAAAGAGCTGGAGGGCTGTCAAGGTGACCACTGTCAAGGCTCTGAAGGTGACCACAGGAGGTGGCCGGCCGCAGGAGGTGACCACAGCCACGGGGAGAGCATTTAGAGCCCCTCCATGTAGAAGTCTCGACTCACCCCCTCTTTAAGCACCAGGACTAACCCCAAAGTCTAAACTTCAGCCTCAGAATCACCAGCCCGGCTCGGTTAGCCTCAGCACGAGATCGACACAAGACACGTCACTTTGACGCCCAAGAAGGAGACGGCCGAATGCTCTTGAGGACACAGGGGTTTGTGGTTCTTCAAGTGATCACGCCACAAATAAAACCCATAAAACGGACCTGTGTAGACCCCGAAAGTCCCGGGATATTTCCAGACGCAACTCTTGGATGCGACATTTCAGTTCTCTGTTCACAAAAAGGGTGTATACCTGGCAACAAACACAAAATCTGTCCGAGAACCTGCCGGCTGCCTGTTGGCCCTGGATTCTACCAGGAAAGGAATCGGTTGCTTTGCATGTCAATTCTCACTCCATCGGGTCGAGAAGACAACACGGAGCCTCGCGGCCATGCCTGTCCTGCCAGTGATGATGAGGGCGACGTTGAATTGTAAGGTTGCAAATGAAGACGAATGAATCGTCCGAGCTATCAGGTCTTCCTCACCCGCTCCCTGCCAGCCAACCTATCCAGGCTTTCGCCCGCGACCCATGGATCCTCACAGAAATTGTGTGTGGGAGGAACCATCACCTCCCCCACTTACAGACGTCACCGCCGTGGTGTGGGGCGGTGCGTAACGGCCACAAGTTCGCACACACAACGATCCCGCACCGGGATGGAAGGTGAGTCCGATGCCAGCAATCTCGCAGTGCCGTGGACCATCGATCGGCCGCTGTACATGAGTTCAGCACCAACCTGAGTTCCACTTTTTTTTATATTGGTTGCTGTTGTTGTGAAAAGCAGCCCAGCTTTTAAGGTAGCAAAGCACAAAGGCAAAAGGCAGCAGAGGCGGAAAACCTTACCGTTCTCTTTGAAGCACAGCTTCTTCTTCTGGTAGGCGATAAAGCTGGAGATGGCCCCAGCCACGGCCATGACGACAGCCGCCACGATGCCGGGGACCACGCCCTGGGACTCAGCTGTGGGAAGCAACACAAAACGCCCAGGTTGGGGGGACATTCACGGAGACACGACGACGGGGCAGCGGGCTGGTGGCCGTGCCCACACGAAGAAGGTGGGGCTGGGTTACAGGGTGACCGCGGAGGGAACCCCAACTCCTGAACCTCACCCGGTTCCCCAACGCGGCCTCAAGTCCTCCCGCGTGAGCCGAGGGCCAGCCACGCGGCTGTTCCCCGAGGGGGACCTCCCTCCTGATCTCCAAAAGCCACTGCAGTTAGTGTCACCCCATGCACCGCGTGCACCCCGGTAACCGGTGTGCAGGGGAATGATAACCTCCGTCCCTTCCCATGCTCCAACCAGCACAGGGTCCTAATGTCCCCGTCAGGAAGCTCGCGGGCAAAGACACACGTTCCACGGGGCGCAGGGCGCAGGGCGGGCTGGGGTGGGGCCGGCCGCACCATGCAGTCACCCCGTGGCCGTGTGCCACCTGGCTCCCGGCTCTATGTGCTTTACACTCTAAAGATCCCAAACCCCAGACGTCAGCAACCCGGCGTCGTACCCGGTCCTTCTCCATCGTGCCTCTGATCTCCTCCTGCTCCACCGCTGCCTCCACCTCCTGCTCCGCCGCTGCCGCCACCTCCCGCTGCAAGAGACCAACAAGCCCGGTGGACGCATTTGACGAATTGCATGGGGAACATTTTCGATGCAGAAACACTCCTGTCGAGGACCAGCTCCTGCCACCGCAGGTGGTGGAGAAAGCCTCACAGAAGAGATCGCGGCCCCGACACGGCCGTTTACTATCATCAGGAAGTCGTTTCCTGTTGTTGGGTGCATGGCCCTGCTCGGCCGTAGGTTCTCGCCTGTCTCACTGCCATTTACCGAGAAGCTAGCTCCAGGACGCCCACCATCCAGCGAGTCCTAAAGGTGCCTGGGGGACTCTGTCCCTTCTCTGGGCTCGGGGACAATCCAAGTGACAGTCCTGCAGCCCACCTGAGACCCTGCCTACGGCCATCTAAGATCTAAGGCTGGTTTCTGTTGAGCTGCGAGACATAAAATAGATCAAGACAGGCTGTAGGTACACAGCGTCAGCAACTATAAATATCCTAATTATTATAGACGTGTTATATATTGTTATATTTATTGATTGTATTTAAATACTGCTTTGGACCCTGCTCTGATCTAAGATGTCAAAGACACAGACAGAGAAATTGTAAGGCTGCCAGCGAGGCCATTTGGACAAGCCCCGTCCCTCCATTCTCGGGGCCTGGATTTCGACGTTCGTTAGTTACACGAAAGGGCACATGCCATCGGCACCCTGAGACGGTCACAGAAGACACAGTGGAAGGAGATATCCGAGACACCCCCATCCAGCTCCAGCCCAGCGGGGAAGGTTCAGGAAGCTTCCAGAATTGCCAACAGAACAACCGGGGGCCAGCTTCTAGAGAGCAGGTATCGCGGCCACGTCCCAGAAGCTCCTGCAAATCGCAGAGCTCAGAAAGACAGGACCAAACGGCCAACTGTTTGAGGCCCCAGCGAGCTGAGGCTTGAGGCCCCGCCGCGATCCTGCAGAGCAGGTGAGCAACAGGCGATGCACGGAGAAAACACACAGAACAAACAGGAACTCTACCTGAATTCCCATCAAGGAGGTCGGAATCTGAAAATCCACCTAGGAGGGAAAAATAAGTGTCAGCTGCCACATTGGGACTGTCGGGAGGGCGTCGGTGTCTTGGAGCAAAGGAAGCCGCCCTTAGAAGGGAGGTCCCCACAAAGGTATTTATGGGAGAAACCTTTCAAAGATGCAATTACAATTGAACCCCTTTGCTATTGCAAAACTCCTAACACTAGTCTTGCCAAAATTTCTGCTACGAAACCTGAAGATAAAAACAAAAAACAAAAAAAAAGGTGATACCAAAAGAAATTGATCGTGCACGCCGATCTTTTGGACGGATATACATTTTTCAGCCCGAAAGGGCTCTGTCTTGTTTGGGCTCCTGGCACCAATGGCTGTCACTGTTCACTCTCCCCGTTGGGATGTAGTGTTCTGCCCACCTGTTGCCTCTGGACTCAGCCAGGTGCCTTCCTGTGGACTCCAGAGTATTAGCCACACGGGAGACACACCGATATTTCTTAAACAGCCTCCGTGGGGTTGGTATTCCTGCCCCAGAGGCATCAGCTCACACAGGCTGGTGTCGAGGTGTGTGATACACACGACCAAGTGCCCTGCCATCCCAACGGAGGCCGCCCTGACCAGTCAACTGCAGACACGGGGCATCAAGCCAGGGTCAGCCAAGCCCCGCCCAGACTCGTTACACATCACCATTTAAAACAAAAAAAACGTTAAGTCAGCAGTTCGAGTCCTGGCCTGAGCTGAGCAGCCGCCGAGCTGCCAACAGGTGGCAGGATGGCTCAGCTAAAAAAAACCAAAAAAACGTTAAGTCTCTGGATTGGGGGATGCTTTGTTAGGTAGCAAGCACATCAAATGTCATCCACCAGTTTAATTAACCCTATCGTGACGAACTGGAGTTTATTCCATGAATGCAAAGGTATGTTTTATATAAAGACACCCCCAATACAACTCGTCACATGCATGGGTTAAAAGAAAAAAAAATGACCATTTGCACTGAGGACCACATGCCCCTGATAAAAAGTAACAATTATCCCTGTTTAGGAAAAGAAAGTGAACTAGAGTAGAAACATACTTCCTGAAATGCAAATCTATCATATTTTTTTATTAAAAAAGGCAATTTCTTTTATATAAAATCAGGCATGAGAAACATCTGCTCTCTCCTCTCATATTTTAAATCTGTCTTGGGTTTTTTTTTAGCCAAAGCAAAATGAGACAAGCACAGAAGTAAATTGCAAACAGAAATATAAACATGCAAAGGGGAACGTTTTTTAAAAAATCGTTTGCAAGTAACATGACATTCTTCTTAGAAAAGCTAAGACATGAAGACACTCTGCTAAAAGTTAATGAAAGTTAAGTGACTACTTAGGGAAAATCTACAAAGTGATTTCTCTATCACAGAAATAAACAGAAAAATAATGGACATAAAATAATGTACCCACAGAAATAATAACGGGGAAAAAAAAACAATTTAGACATCCATTTAAAGAAATAATGAGAAAAAAGTTCACGTAATTGAATGCCAAAGAAAAGGCTCCACTTTGCAAATGGCTCAGCACTCTCTAAACGCATTTATAGTTGTGACTAATTCAGATGAAACTAAAAAGGTTAGGGTTTATTTTTCCCAAGAGGGGAGCGGGACAATGACAAAATGATTCTGACATTCAAAGGCAAAAAAGGAACAGCCACAAGGAAGGGGAAGAAACACATGAGCATAGAAGACACTGTGAAGAGAAAAAACAATTTAAAGTCTTGCTTGTCAGAAAAGACTGTTAAAAATACTCAAAGGTGGAAACAAATGGGGAAATAGTTTCAGAACAAGTGACTGAAAATAATCAATATCTGTAACTAAGTACAGTTGGCTTATAAATCGGTGAGACGGCTGGATATCCTAAATTATAGGTGAGAAAAAAACATACAAGCAACCAACAGCAAAAGAAAAACGATACATGGCCAAGTGACATGCTGAGTTTATTATTATTATTTTTTTTAGTTTCAGAAATAAAGAGATAAAACTAGGGGAAGAGCAGTATACCATTTCTCACAACCTATTTGACAGACATTTTCTGGGGATAATAACCATTATTGGAGAGGTTGCGAAGAGACGGACATTTGCACGCAGACTTGCAGGTCATGTAAACTGGTAGTATTATTCTGAGGGTAATTAAAAAAAAATTGTCAAAAACTTTAGGGGTAGCACACGCACATTGACCTAAATAATTTGACTTCTGGAATCTCTTTTCAGGAATTAAAAAAAATAAATAAGTGCATAAAGATTGCTTAAATTTGCTTTGTAATTCATAATTCTACAATATCTGTAGAAACGTAACATTTTCAAAATTAAGAGCTTAGTGATGAGAGTATGTAACTGCTGCTAAAAGTTACACGAGTAAAAGCTATTCAATGACTTGAGAAAATGTTTATGATCTATTCATAAGTAAAAATAACACTATGGCACAGTGTGAACAAAATATTGACATTTGTACTTAAAATTTGCTTCACTAACATTGATATACAAAATATAGAGAGACTAGCCATCAAAATGTAAACAGTGGTAGAAGATGGACAGTATTTGTATTTTTCTGGGTTAAAACTGAAACAAAGATGTGAAGGAAACACACTCAAAACCTGCAGTTTCAACAGGTCACGTGACTCTGAGCACACCGTGACGCGTCAGAAAAGGCACAAAGGTTTAAAAAAAAAAATCAAGCTGATACTTTTCTCCGTATCAATTCCCCATATTTAAAATTTTAGGGCCAGCCGAGTGGCGCGTTGGTTGGGAGTTGGCTTGGGACACCAGCTCTGAGCAGCAGGGCCCCGGTTCGGATCCCACATATGAGGGCCAGTGACACTGCCCTCTACAGCTAAGATGGTGAACAACAGCTCAACCTGGAGCTGGGCTGTCATGAGTCGCCGATGATGGCGTAGGCTGCAGCCCCTAAGCTACCATAAGCTACCGTGTGTGGCTGGCAGCCAGCGTGAGTCGCCGTGAGTGGCCACCCAGTGGCCGGCGAGCGACTGCCTCACCCAGGAAGAGCGCAGTGATAATACCAACATGGGCCAGTGAAGCGACGTCCTCCACAACTACACTGAAGAACAAAAGGACAGCAACTTGTCTGTTCCCCTTCCCCGATTCTCCAATGCTGTTCCCCTCCCCCATTCCCTAATAAAATCTTAAAAAAAAAAAATTTGCATTCAATCCTTTAGAGGGCCCATAAAACCTTGCAAGTAAAACGAGGAAACTACCCAGGAAGACCAAATGCAGGTCAGAAATATCGTTTTGAAAGTGTCTTCCGCTACTGAAAATTTGGAATTACGTTGCCAAAGAGACCACGGGTTGCACATGAGTCATCTCCCCCTCCCTCTGCTGACATGGAAACCACCATTCCCTGAGGGAAAACATCAAACCACACAGCGGACCCTCAGAGCTCCACGGTCTTACCAGATGTTCCTGGCTGGTTGGGTTTTGGGTTGGGTCTTGGGCTAGGTTTTGGCTTCGGTGGACCGGGCGGTACTGGGTCATCTGTTTGCACAAGAAGAGAGGTACAACTTTGAGCACTTGGCAGTCACGAAAAGAAAACACCCATTAGCACCCAGACGGTTTACTAAACGGCTAGAAACCGGAGCGTGTCCTGTGTCATGGGGGAGGGGACATCCATACACGTGGCCCGCCACCTGCCAATTTGTCCCCATCATCTTCCAGCTGCAATACTTACCACTTCATGTGTCCCCACTACTACAAATCAACTAAAACCCGTGTCTGAACCGGCTACAAAATATACGGGTCCCGGCACAAAAGGAAAACGTGGGCTCCCTGGTTCCCGTTTGTAGGACGAATTTCAATTTGGCTGCAACAGATGGTGAGCGGAGTGACTCGCTACACACAGGTCACTCTGCCGAGAAGCCAGGCCCGGCAAGGCGGTCAATTTCCCTTTTATCCATCCCCCCACCCAGCCCCCAAAAACTGCCAAGAGTTTTAAAAATCAAAGCATACGGACAAAAAAAAGTAAACAGCAACAAACAGTACCACACCCACTCGCTATTTTTTTCCTGGTGAAAACCAGCTCCACTTAGCGTTTCTGAGAGAGACAAATAAGCAACTCTGCCCCTTAGGAGACTGAAAGAGGAACTCACTGTGGCCTCCACCGCCAAGGGCGTCTTCTAAGCTGAAGTCGTCGCCTGACAGAAGGAAACGGGTCGTTAATAAGCAAGTTCTGGGCGAAACGCCAGAAAACAGATGTGGGTAACGCTGCACCCCACACCCTTAAATCCTTCTCTGACTATCAGTCTCACCAGGACCCCAGTAGAAAAGGTGAATTTCCGACCACTCTCACAGCACTATTCTCTCAGAGAAAAAGAGAAGGAAACAAACAGAACAGAAAGGGAAGCCGTTTATAACTCAATTACGCGCCACGTGGACCGAGCTGGAATTCCAAGTCCAGGGGCAGAAAATCCTGACCTGTTCCTTTCCCATCCCGCCATCAACCCCTAGCAAGCGGCCGACAGTGTCTTCAAGGAGGACCGCTAAGAGACGGGGACAGGATGGGGCGGCCAGATTTGGGAGGGAAGGGAACCCCAGCGTGGTTCTCCTGAGCCAGGTGTGCCTGACAACCGAGGTGACGATTCCTGGCGGTGACAGCTGAGCCCACCCTGTTCGTTTTAAGACCGCCTTTCAAATGCCGCCTACATCTAAGGACCGTGTGTGTGCCCACCCCACACCACGGGCTGAGCTGGGACGCTCGAGGGTGGGGAGACACAGTCTCTGCCCCCCGGGGCTCCTGACGGTACCAATTCAGTGACCCAACAGTTGCTGGCCCAGCATCCTGTGTGTGCCTGCACGACTCAAGGCGCTGGGTGTGGACACAAACACACTACCCGTTCACTCAGGAGATGGCCTTCTACAGGGGAGCCCCCTAAGGAAACAGAGCTACTCTTGCTGGAAAACAAACAAACACACAGTGATAACAGCTGCATAACTCTGGGCGTCAATGTCACTGTGAGAGCCTCACCCACGACGGATGTGACCTTCGGGCAATTCTGTTATCTGTCCCTGATCTCTGATGGGTATTTGAAAGGAAAGGGTCAGCGCCAACATTTGCACGGATGCCCTCAAGGCTGAAATCTGAGCTCGCTCCTGGGTCATGGGGGGCAATGGAGATCCCCAAACAGGAACGGGCACTCGGAGTCAAGGGGTGTCCAGAAACACTGCTCGAAGGACACGCGGCATCTCGTGGACGTGCCGACATTTGTTCTGAGAGTGAACGACGGGACCCGGCAATGTCGAGGCGGCAACGCAATCAATTGGAACGGGAACCAGGCTGACGCCAGACGCCCTGAGCTACACATGCTTATCCCTGTCTGCGTCTCGTCCAGCTCTCGGGAGCTGGGGCGCCAGCGGTTGATGTCGCCGTGTTGTCTACATACTGAGAACCGGTGCTTCTTACCAGCGCTGGGTTTTTTGGGGGTTGGACTGGGTTCCACATCTAAAGAGAAAAGACGTTTCAGTCAGTAAAACCGTGAACTCTCAAAGATGTTCCAATGAAAAAGAAAAAAACCGTCGTCCAAGCGTCAGTGTGAACCATCACTTTTCCTGACGGCTCAGGGGGTGGCCAAGAGTTGGGGGACCATGTGTGAGCACCCCTCAGCATCCACGTCAACAAGCACATGCACAGGTTGATGTTGGCCATGGTTGTCGTGGAAACCAAGGGCCCTTCCCGGGTGGACCACCGTGCCCCCAAACCTCACGCGCACCGCCACCCTCAGGATGTCAC
>NW_017732059.1:1075647-1079540 GCF_001890085.2 Hipposideros armiger
CGTGTGTGTTTCTGTAGCTGTATAGACATGGTTTGCATGTGTGCATACGACTACGTGTGGGTGTATGAGGTTGATGTGCATGCGTGTGGCTGTGTGTGGCTTGTGCGTGTGTGTCTGCGTAGGTGCGTCTGTGCAGTTTGGGGGTGTGAGTTTGTGCATGTGTGTGCATGGCTCTCTCTGTGTGTGTGCACGGCTGTGTTTGTCTGTGTGTTTCCGTGCACATATTAAACACCCCAGGCTGCAGAAGCAGCTCTCGGGAACAGCGCGCATGGGACCTGCCCCAGCACCTGCTGGGCCTGTGAGCACAATCTCCCAGACCGGAAATGACGTTTCACCACCCGCACTGTGTGGGGCAAAACCAATTCACCTCTTCCCTGCAATACCTGGCAGGTACCCAGGAGGTAGCAGGTAAGGGCCTCATCGGTCCCAAAGACCCCACCAGGCACGTGCATGTGCACACACGGGTACACGCACACTCACGCCACACACGTTTGGGTAGAAACCCTCAACTGCCCCCTCCAATTCTCTCATCACCTGAAATGCTTGGCTCTGAGCTTTCTCAGGTGTTCACCTTCCCCTGCTCCTGGCATGATGTCTGAACCTGAGGGGTTCGCCCTGCAAGGCATGGCACGTCGCCAATGCAAGGGGATTCCAGGACTAGGCAGTGTAGCATTGGGGGGCGAGGAAGAGGGTCTTACAAAGAAGCATCAGAAGTGGGGTCTTCGGAAGTCTGAAACCCAATGGCAACAAACTCAACCGGAAAAACTCCAGATTTCCACATGGAACTCTCCTAATCCCAGTGATTTCCACCTCGGAGAGAGGACGGCCTTGGGCAGAACCACTAAGGAAGCAAAACAGGAACACGCTCACTCTGCGGACTCACGTGTGTAAGTGCGTGCACGTGTGCGTGTGTATCAGCGCGCAGGCCCGTGTATGTGTGTGTCTGCACCCCGGCACCTCCCCAGCCCAGCTCACCCCCCTTTTCTCCCCATCACTGCCCCCTCTCCTGCCCGCCAGCGCCCTGGGGGTCAGCACAGACATTGACAGGGAACCCACCCTTCTGAGAGGTCATCCTCACCTCCATGCCCTGCCCTGCCCCCCACAAGACCCCTCTTGGGGTGGGGCCAGACCCTCCACCCAGGCCGGCGGCCTCTGTCTCCTGTCATGCCCTGTTTCAGGACCACGGCGAACGTCACCATCCAGTCCCCAAACCAACCCCGGAGCCCAGGGCTCCCCGGACCCCGAGGCCGGCCAAAGGGGGTCCAGGGCATGTCTGAGAGTGGACAGCAAAAGGGAGACTGTGCCCGGCCCTGGGAGAGTTTCCCTTCACCTGCAGGAGAGCTCGGCTCCATCTCCGGACTGGCCGCAGTCAAGATGACCGTGGGACCAGGAGACCACACGAGACAGGCCCAGCTCTTAGCTGGGGTGGTTTCCCCTTGGAGTCCCTGTCTCAGGGCTCCCCCTAACCGCTCCTTGCCCCCTGCACACCAGCCCTCACCATTTGCTCCTCCGGTGATTGCAAAAGCCAGGGGAGTGCCTCTTGGGGTGCTTCCCAAACACAGCACCACAGAAATTAGGGGAGGCAGCCAGCTCTGAGCTTTCTGCAGGGAAGGGCACCCTTACCTCCGTCCCACACAAGCGTTGACTATCTTCCTGCGCTGCAGACACCTGGAGGCCCGTTTTCCCCAGCTGTGCACATAGGTGTGCGAAAGGCAGGCACGCACATTGTGCCACCGGCTAAAAGCCCCATGGGGACCATCAGGACACCCAACGATGCAACAGCTTGGAGCTTGACAGGATGTCAACCCTAATGATCGAATCGCAATCAATTGATCTGACGGGCTCGTCTACTACAACTGGTCGACCCGTGCCAAACCAGCAGCGTGACTGTCTGAGGGTCACGGGCAGAAACCCCCCCACACCCACTGCTCCGAGACTGCCGGCCGGGGCCGAGGGAGGTTCGAGGCGTGAGCGTCTGGTAGGCTTGCGAGCCATCGGCCCGTCAGGGGAAGTGTGCACGGCCTGCGGTTTCCAGCGGGCCCTTCAAAGCTGCAGATGTTCTGGGGAACACGCCGTGACTCATGCAGGGCGACACCACCGCCCTGCCTGATGGTGGCATGAGTCACCCTGACAGCACACTCCCTTCTGACACACTTCTGAGTCCAGCAATCTTTTCTGCTTAGGCCAGTCATCCTGACACACACACACGCACACACACGCACACACACGGGGCGAGCCGCGTGAAGCCCCAAGACCGCCCAAGCATCCGAGCTGCTTCCCTGTGACAGTCACACCCAAACGTGACAAACGCACTGCAGGAGGCCCAGATCGGGGTTCTCTTAAATTCTGCTGTCATGGCTCAGCGGGTGGAGGAATACAAGCTAAGGTGGAAATACTCATACCAATAAATAAACGTTACAACGTAGTACGTGACTTGCATATGAGACTTGTACAAATCAATAAACATAAATAAAATATAAATTATAGAGACAAAAACAGGACTGAAATAAAACAAATATTTACATAATAACACAGTCTATGAATTGTAGATTATATCATTTGTACGGGGAACTGACAAATTACATCAATAAGTATATAAAATTAAAGTAGAAATAAATAATAGAAATAAAACTATAGTAGAAAAAATATAGTTACAGTGACAAATTATAGGAATTTCAAATTATATAATTTACACATAGGATGTATAAATTATATAAATCTATAAAACTAAAATAGAAATAAAAGCAGAATAGAAGTGAAGTATCTGCATAATAATAAATTATACATATTACAAAATATGTATAATTTATTTATACATAGAATTTATAAATTATATAAATAGAAATAACTTAGAAATGAAATATGAATATTTATAATAATTATAGAAATTACATAATTATCCATTTTATAATTTATACACAGAACTTGTAAATTCTGTAAATAAATATAGAATTCAAAAGAAATGAATTATACAAACGAAATTAGTATAGAATTAAATGGCATATTTATAATAAATTATGAAAATGACAAATTATGTACTTTATGCATAGAACCTATCCATTATATAAATAATTATGTGTAGAAATAAAATAGAAATAAATTATAGAAATAAAATCAGAAAGTGGAGGGCTCCTCAGACTTTCAGTTTTTCTCTTTAACAAGAATAACATAATAATTACACAATAATGCTGAAAGTAGGCAGGGGTGAATTTTCTGGGTGCCTTCTATGTTCCTGGTGGGTGAATGGGTGGATGGCTGGATAATGGATGGATGGATGGATGGATGGATGGATGGTGGGTGGATGGATGGCTGGATGGATGATGGATGGATTGGTGGATGGATTGATGGATGGATGGATGGATGGATGGATGGATGATGGATGGGTTGGTGGATGGATGGATGGATGGTGGATGGATGGATGGATGGATGGATGATGGATGGATAGATGATGGATGGATGGATGGATGTTGGATGGATGAATGGATGTTGGATGGATGGATGGATGGATGGATGGATGGATAGGTGGGTGGATGGATGGATGGGTGGATAGGTGGATGGATAGATGGATGGGCCAATGGATAGATGAATGGGTGGATGAACTGATAGATGGATGGTAAAAACCATAAGGAATAAGAGAGGGATTGGTGATAAAGTCTTAGATAAATTCGCTACCAGGATTCAGAAAGTTCTCTTGTGTCTTGAGTTGAGTTTGCTGAATAGGGGACAGTCTGCCACCCTGTGAAGCCTGGTCACTGGTGGAGACAGCTGTGCCTCCAGGGTCCACACATCCACACTGGCGAGGTCAGCGTTACCTCCCCGTGCCACTGTCAAAGCCCCAGCCTGGCGGCCCCAATGCCCAGGTCTTGCGGTCCACGGAACTTACTTCTACTAGC
>NW_017732059.1:1084298-1089416 GCF_001890085.2 Hipposideros armiger
ATCCTTCGGTGGCCTCCCCTTGGGGTCTGTGCTATGCTCCCTCCATCCTGATCTCACCCACAAGATGACAGCTGCAATCACCTCCCCAGCCACCTGGCCTGGCCCCCCCGTTTCCCCTGGGGCTCTCGCATCCTCAATGCCTTTCCTCATACGTTCCCAGATTTGGGGTGGTTTGCATGGGGCCAATTGGAATCCTTCAAATGCACCGTTCTTTGGAGACCCTGGGTCTACACAAAGCAGCCCAAAGTGACTCAAAACAAGGGAAGTCCTTCTACCTCGGTCAAGAATTCCTGGAAACACGGCCCAAGGATCGCCACCCCGCGTGGGGTGGAGCCAGGAGACCCGTTAGCGTGAATCTAAACGGGCTGTTCGTTCAGGGACAGGCAGCGTTTGGTGCCGTGAACAGGTGAGACGTCTTGTAAACCTGCGTATGTCCCCGTGTCTGCAAACCTGAGCTGTGCTGCTGGTGGCCGACAGAGCAGGTGACCCAGGACGAGCTGTCTCAGCCGAGCCACGAAGCAGCCTGTGCTTGTCCGCTCCTCAGGTGACCGCCGATGAGGGTGTAAGTCCAGCTGACACCAGAAGAGCCGCCCGGCTGACCCCGAACCCCAACAGCCCAGCCGCAGAATCATGAGTGAAACCAGTGGTTATCGTTCTCGGACACCTGGCTGCGGCGGGGTTCGTCCTACTGGGAGAGCTGCACACAGTAGGAGCGGCTCAGGCGTCGCCCATCCGCCCTCCACCAGCGGCCTCACTGAGAATCTACGGAGACCTCAACGCTCTGCGAGGCGCTTTGCAAGGAGTCAAAACAACGCTGTCCTTCCGCAGTTTGCAACCCCTTTGGGTTTGGGGGGAGGGGAGGTATACAGCTCGCCACTGTGAGCCGTCTGTCCGGCTTTCATTTCCACATGCAGTCACCTGCTGGAGGCCAACATCCGTTGGGCTAGTCTGTGGTTTCTGGGTTCTTCCCAGGTGTGAGGAGTGTCGTCCCCCCCCCCCGTAGGCCCCTATTGGGCACACGCGTGCAGAAACAGAGGCATGCAAGACGAAAACGCACCACGAGTGGCTTGTAAGCCAGCTCGTCCCTACTGTACGAGCACCTCACCCGTGGAGGTTAATAGGCGAGAACATCGGCAGTGCGTTTTGCACCCTCTTGCATCCCTGTAGGAAATTACCCACATCCTTGATATCAAAACAGGGAAATGAACTCTTGGTAGTTGGCTGCTAGCTTCACACTGAAAGAGTTCGTTTGGAAGCCACGCCTTCCTCCCTAGGGCCAAGTAATGACGCCTAGACAGTCTATTTCTATGTTCTGGCCTGTACACACGCAGCTGGCAGTCCCGTCATTGTCTTCACACACATGGCTTTATTCTCATCTCTTCATGGATTCAAGGAAGCGATCAACCCTGGCTTCAAACAAACCCAGACGTTCGCTGCTTGACACAATACAGTTGTCTCTCCTTTCAGTCAACTTCCAACACGAATACGGGGCAGTCTTTTTTGGTACAGGCACGTTATTTCAAGATTCCTGAGGGGATTTTGATCTTAAAGTAGCCCGTGACATGTCGCTGTGTTCAGAGCGATTTTCACAAATGGAGATTTTTTTTTTAATTTGTTTTTGTTTTGAAATAAGTATGCACTCGCAGAACGTTGCAAGGACGCAAAGCCAGGACCTAGCCCGTCCTGGGCAGCGTCCCCATGATAGCTGCAGGACAGTAGGGGACCCAGGGTGTCAACAGTGATCCTTTCCCGTTGGTGACACTACAGACCTCATGCATGTGACCACTTGCACCCATGCCATCGATGTGACATTGACACATTTCCCTACCGTGGTCCCCTCATCCTAACCGAACATACACAAAACACTGCCGAGCGTTTGTCACGTATCGGCCAGCCAGAAAATGTCTACAGAAAAGCACCTCTCTCAGCAAAATAGTCCAGAAACGTCTCATCTGTTCACAGCACCAAACGCTGCCTGTCCCTGAACGAACAGCCCTTTCAGATTCACGCTAACGGGTCTCCTGGCTCCACCCCACGCGGGGTGGCGATCCTTGGGCCGTGTTTCCAGGAATTGTTGACCGAGGAGAAGGGCTTCTCTTGTTCTGAGTCACTTTGGGCTGCTTTGTTTAGACTCAGGGTCTCCAAAGAACGGTGGATTTGAAGGCCTCCAATTGGCCCCATGCAAACCATCCCAAATCTGGGAACGTATGAGGAAAGGCATTGAGGACACGAGAGCCCCGGGGGAAACGGGGGGGCCAGGCCAGGTGGCTGGGAGGGGTGTGATTGCAGCCGTCATCTTGTGGGTGAGACCAAGATGGAGGGAGCACAGCACAGACCCCAAGGGGAGGCCACCGAAGGATGGGGACCCGGGGACAGGTTCCCGTTGGGCTGGTTCCTGCAGCTGTGGGCAGCTGAGCTGCAGTGGCCACGGGGCCTGGACTCAGGAGCTGCGGCCGCTGGGACGAGGGGTCAGGGCAGCCCGAGGACCCCAGTCAGGCGGCAGGTAGCGTGCGTGGGTTCCTACCTCTGCCATCGCCAGTGCCCTCCACCTGGGTCCCATGTCCCCGGTTTCTGGCTGCTTTGCTCGCTGGGTCTGTGACTGTCTCCTGAGGCTGCATTCTGCAACCGTTCAGGCCCCTTGGGCGGGGAGCTGGGTGCGCCTGGCATCTTGGGACCCATTGCTAATGTGGCCTTAAGCCTCCGACTGACGGGTGCACAGCAGGCGTGAGTGTGTGTGTGTGTGTGTGTGTGTGTGTGTGTGTGTGTGTGTGGTTTCTGCTGAGCTGTGACTCACTCACCCTCCCCAGTTTCAAATCCGGTCTCCTGCTCTTTCTCGTGTGTCCTCAGAAACCGTCCCAGCTGCATAGGTCGTAAAACGCAAAAAGCCCACTTTCACATCATCATAAAATCCGTTTCTCTGGGGCACCCCCAGCGCTTACTTTCCCCCTCCAAGCGCGGTGATAAACTCACATTTATTTATTGGCACGGAAGGAGCGCCCTCTTAGCGTCTGAGTAAGCGAGGCCGACTCCGCCCGGGGTTTGTGTTTTGGTTTTACCACCACCTGGAAACAAACCGGTGGTGCCGTGAATTTACAACGGGGACAGGAAAAGAAAAATTACAAATGCCCCTGGACGTCTTCCCCCTGGGGCCCCCTCTGCTGCGACCTACCCACCACCCCCGCCCTCCAGACCTGTAGAGTCTGTTTTGTTTTTGCTGCCGTCTCCATGGAGATCTGCTGATATGCAAAGCTGACTTCTTCAACTTCAAAGGTTGAGGGGCAGGAAGTGCCTCAAGTCTGCTGCGTTGTAGGTTAAAAAAAAAAAAAGATGACGGAGCAGAAAGGGCTGGGTTGGTAGCAAAGTTGTGTTTTGAAAGCCGTTTGCCATAGCAATGAGCAATGGGTATTTTTAAAGACATAACACAGAGTCAGACGCAAGAGTGACTGAAGGAGGGGGCAGAATGCGTGGCTAGCTCTAAAGGTTACAACAGGGGGGACAATTTGATCTCTCGCTCCCTGTCCCTTTCTNTTAGCTGTGGAGGGCAGTGTCACTGGCCCTCATATGTGGGATCCGAACCGGGGCCCTCTGGCGTCCCAAGCCAGCTCTTAACCAACGCACCACTCGGCCGGCCCCCGTCTGCATCTTTTTCTATCCCTCCCCCACGCAGCCTTGAGTCTGTTAATTAGCTCTTTGTCTTATCCTGGCCACAGTCTGGTGACCCCACCGAGGTTGTGGACCCCAGGCCGGGTCAAACTGTGTGGGATTGGAACCATCAGGGCTTTTTCTCAGGGACCAAGGTGAGTTAGAGCTGCTGCAGCCATTTTGGCACCTTGAGGTAAGTCAGCCTCAGAAACCACATGCTACCTGCTAACACCCAAGGTTCCTTCCTGGGAACTTCCCAGTTCACCCCTGGTTCCTTCCTAAGAAAGCCGGTCCTGGCCACTGTCCAGCCAGCCTCTGGCACTGGGCACCACCTCCTCTCTCTTCAGTCCCTTCATGTTGCAGAATATTCTAGAGACAGGATACATCTTATCACTGAGGGCGGAGGTCCCCATCATCGGCCATAACAGACGTGCATTGTCACTCTCTGAATGCCAGGCTTGCAGGCTGTTTACTGAGGTTCCTACCGAGAGGCATTTGGAAGGCTTTGCTCTCTGATTCATTAAGATGTCCTTTTGGCTTTTGTGGGGGAAAAAAAAGTGCTAGCTAGCAGCTTCCTTGGCTCCCAGTAAAAGTGTGCATCACTTTCTGCAGATGCTTTGGTGACAAGAAGCTTTAACGTCCAGAGCAAAACTTAAATGAATTGCAACAGCCTCTTGGGTTGGAGCCAAACTCCAGGGGAAGCGTCTTGGGCGGCCCTGAGCTCGACTGAAAGAGGGGCTGGAACCTATGCGCGTCCTGCCTCCAGCGCGCCCTGGCACCCTCACGCGACACCGCGTGCCCCTCGCATGGGGGTCTTCGGCACATGTGCACCCAACGCAGTCAGTCCCCTTCATCCGGAGGGCGATGGGGCGCCTCGGAAGGGGTTTACGGTGGGTGACTGCCGACTGGGATTTGGTTCAAAACGGCCCTAATGAAATGTGGTTTCATGGGCGGGGAGACGGAGAGGGAGACGTGTGCAACCCCCCTGTGTGTCTCTGCAGAGAGAGATGCTGAGAGCCTTGACTGGGGGGTCCGGTGGGCAGGATGCCGAGAAGGGAGCCCTTTGCAGAAACTTCCAGAAGGGGGGAATTTTACGACATTTTTTTTTCGTCAGGGTTATTTATGAGCAAAGCAAAGAATATGATAATGCGAAGCGCGTGGGGTCTTTGCCCCTTTCTCCCCCCCCAGCTCTGCAGCCCTTTGGAAACTGCCTCCCCGTCTCTTACTACCCGTTTCCCTGGCGTTTCTGCAGCTGACCGAAGCAGTCCGCCTGGGCTGGATGTAGCCCAGTTGTGGGGGAGAGGCCCCCAGCGTGTGCTTTCCGGGGAGACGCCTCGTGGGCAGAAACGGCCGGACGCCCGGGCGCAGGAAACAGCCCCGCCCCCCGCGACGACCTGACATTCATCACGGTCGTTCCTGGATGTCCTCCTGGCGGTGTGACTCTCAAGACCACGCGACCCTCTGTGGTCACAGCCC
>NW_017732059.1:1093941-1110979 GCF_001890085.2 Hipposideros armiger
TCTCTCTCTCTCTCTCTCTCTCTCTCTCTCTCTCTCTCTCCCTCTCTGCAACCCACACAAGACCCAGAGCCCTTGAAAACGCTTGCCCTGCCACTCCAAACACATTTTGAAAGACAGCCTGCCCTGTGTACACTTTAAAGCACCCGCCCATTCCCCAGTGACATGTCTCAGTGTGTAAGAGTCCAGGTGCACATTTTTCTCACACCCCTGAGCTTTACCCCCAGGCCCCTTGGGGTGTCCGAAGACACCAGAGCAATGAGCAAACCCTCCCAAGCCAGGCAACAGAAGGACAGACGTGCTGTGAGATGCAGCCCAACACACCAGTGAGACCCTGGGTGACAGCGGAAGTCATGGACGTGGAATTGCAAGGGAGAGGCGGTCGTCTCCCATCTTTCCGTTGCGATGAACCCCCAATTTGAGTGCAGACCTTGCCGTCTCCGGGGACACGGGGCAGGACGGGACCCACCTGGAGGAGAGCAGCTCAGACAACGGGCGCATTCCGGACCTGCCTGCCCTGAGCTCCGCGAGGAACGCCTCTATCATGTCACACCTCAGAGACAGACGCAGACCTGGACGGGTGTCGGCAGGTCTCATCTGGAATTTGGGTGTTCTCAGGGGTCAGGGTCATCTTTCTGCAGGAAGGGCTTCGTGCACACACACGGGCAGTGAGACGTGGGTTCAATCCCCAGCTGAACTTTGCTCCCGCTAGTGTGCTCTCGGGTGCACCCCAAAGCGCGGGGGTGACATGAAATACAAGAGCAGGTGAGCAGAGATGGGGACGGTTGTCCCGCCATCTCCAGTTGCATCAGAAGCACAAACAACTGCGAGGAAGGCCCATCAAAGGGACATCTGTGGATTGGTCTGTGCTGGAAATGACCCGAGGAATATCTGCCAACGAAACGCACACACCCTCCCTGGTCATTTGCACAACAACGCTGTTATCATCAAGTCCACAGCCGAGAGGGACGAGTGAACAGGAGGCTAGCAGCACCCAGATGTGGGGGACAGCCCCCAGTTCCCGCGACCACTGTCACATGGTTGAGCCTGTGACCCAGGTTTCGGCCACGCACGCACCCGTGTCCTCACCACAACTGTCCCTCTGTGCGTCAACCAGCCTTGTGTCCCCTCGGGGCAGGCCTGTCCCCACCAGGCAACTTTTGGCGTTTGTGAATAATGCTGCTATAAACCTTCATGTATAAAGTTTTTGTTTGAAAGTCTGTTTTCAATTCCTTTGGGTATTCGCTCCTCCGAGCAGGATTACGGGATCACAGGGGAATTCTGGGTTTCACGACGGTGACACCGTCTTATCTTCCCACCAGCCATGCAGGAGGGGTCTCATTTCCCCATCTCCTCGTCAACAATTCTTACAGTCCCTCTTTTTTTTCAAAACATTTTTTTAAAATTGGGAAACAGTGTGTTTTTCCAGGACCCGTCAGCTCCAAGTCAAATAGTTGTTTCAATCTAGCTGTGGAGGGTGCAGCTCAGTGGCCCATGTGGGGATCGAACCGGCAACCTTGGTGTTATGAGCCTGCGCTCTAAGCACCTGAGCTAACCAGACGCCCATTACATTCCCTCCTTTTGAAAAGATTATAACCACCTCAGGGGTCTGTTGGCCCTTAAACGTTTCTTAAAAGTCTGGGCCTATGCATCTGAAGAGTGTAGAACACCAAATCTGTTTTTATTTCTGTTTTGTTTTGGTTTTTTTTTTTTTGTCATATGATGAGAACTCAAAACATTGGGCTGCAGACAGGTGGTCAAATTGATGCTTGTTGCTAATTGCATAGATTTTGCTAATCTGAACCCCAGACTGCTGGAAGGGCGCTTGGAGTGTGTACCCAGGGTTTGCACAGGTGGCCTGAAGAAAGGCCCTTTTCTAACGTAACCAGGAAGACCGCACCGTCGGCATTGCATGGTTTATCCCACTTCTACAATCAGGTCGACAAAGGGTGCGCCCGCCGCGGCTGAAACCCCAAGGCAGGGAAGCCCACGAATCCGATCATGAGGTCATGAGCCCTGCAACCATCCCTACAGGAAAATCCTTTCCACCATTGATGCCACTGCTGTCATTCCTCCTTTCAACTGTAGGTGCCGTCGGGGCGAACAACGCGTGCCCTGCCCGAAAATAGCTCAGCGGTCTGGTCACCGTCCTCTTCTGACTTGGGCATAGGGGGGTGACACCTCAGGCACAAATGCACCGCATTGCTCACCAGGGAAGACAGCTGGAACACTCCAGTAGGTGAAAATGCCATCTACAGGGGCAGGAAAAGGGGGCCACAGCCCCCCCCAGTTCTCCCAATGTCTCCGTCATCGGTTGCCAGCTCGGTGTCCCCGCCGGCCACTCTAAAATCAGCTGGCCGTGGTGCCGAGTGCCAAACACCCAGCTTCTGGGAGACACCAAAGACCCAGACCCGACCCTCACAGGGGTCGTGACTCTGGCCACCCCGCGAGAAGCGCAGACACCCCGTCCCACCCCCGAGTATGGCCTTGAAAGGGCAACGGGACATGTGCCTCCTAATGAGCTTGGGCTCTTCTGTTGGGACCGTCTGTGGGAGCTCCCACCCCGCAAATGCCTTCCGTCACCCATTCCATCCTCTCTGCCCTGCCAGCAGCTGCCACTTTCCCAGCACAGGGACCCTTATTCAGCCCTTGCCAAGCAAGCGCTGTCTCTTGCGTGGGAACCCAGCCGGGCACCGCTGACCGCGGGACATTTTTTCAAAAGTCATTGACATTCTTGGTCTTTTCCCGTCCTCCGCCCCACTGGGCACGTGCCTTCTCCACACGCGGCTGCGGTGCTTCTGTTCAATTTGCTGATGCTGAACCCTCCTGGAGGCTTCGAAACGGGACACCTGGGGTCCAACAGGGGCCCAGGTGGGGATCAGAGGGGTTCCCCAAAAGGGGAAGTGACCGCTGAGCTGACAGCCCCAGGATGACAAGGCGTTCATGCTTGGAAAGGCGGCTGGGAGGGAGTTTCGGATGGCGGGAGTGGCACATGCCAGGGGCCTGTGGCAGACGAGACTGAGGATGCTTGTGGGGTTCAGGGGGGAACAAGAGGGGGTGTGGCGGGTGCAGTGAGCAGACTGAGGCCACAGCCACTCCCCAATCCTGAAAGGGTCCCATTGCCTGTCCCCAGCAGCCGTCTTTCCCCCCATTCTAGTGCCTGTCCCTCTGCCGGCTCCGCAAGACCCCGTCCTGCCCCAGCTGCCCTTCTCTCTGCTGTTGTCTTGGGCTGTCTGTCCTGCTGCTCTGGCTGCACTAGTGTCCCCATTGCTAACGTCCTTCCCTGGAACGTGTCAGTGCAGAGTTCACATGCCCATCATGAAAGCTAGTCTGCGCTCACTACAGACAACTGGGGGGAAAAAAACCCAAAAAAACGGAAGAACTCAGTAAAAGGAAAAACACGCTCCAATCTGCCCTTGCGAGGAACGCTGTGATGTTTCCCGCTGTCTCCTCCAGGTTGCATTTCTCCACGTGAGCTGCTTAGACGGGGTCCTACGGGTAGCTTTCCCTTTGCATGTAGGTGGCGCCCTCTCCCGGTGGGAGGCTCCCCGGGGGCCTCCCCAAATCTCTCCAGGGACCCCTGGTGCTAGCAACCCCTCAGGAGACACCACCTTCCTGCACCACCTGTTTCTGCAACTTCACCCATGTGGACCCAGCCCCGCCGGGCACGGTCTCTTCTCCAAGGCCGGGATCCCATCAGCGGTTCAGACTACACGTGGTGGCCTGAAGACCGGTCCCCAAAGATGCCCACATCCGCGTCCCTGGGGCCTGTGAAGGTCTTGCCTTACAGGATGAAGGGGGAATTTGCAAACGGGATTACGTTAAGGATCTTGAGATGGGGAGACGGCCCCAGGTTTTTCACATAATCACAAGGGCCCTTATTAGGGGGAGATGAAAGATTCAGAACAGATGTGCCCGTCTGCCATGGGACTTGTTTTGAGCTGAAGGCAATGGAGACCCTGAAGGGCCACCTGCAACGTTCACCTCCCACTTAAAGAACTTAAATTAGGGGCCTTGCGCGTCATCGAAGCTAACACCAGAAACAGCATGTTTGACCTATCTCTGCAGCAGCGCAAACCACTGGGGGCTGACCGTCTGCTTTTCTTTCTGACCACCCTGAAATGACCTTCCTCCACTCTGCAGCCCGGAGGCGATCTTTCTTTAGCGCAGAATGTCACATATGCCACGGGGCCTTGGACGCTCGCGTGTATGCGGAGTTCCCCTGCGTATGTATGTAACTGCATTTGGTGATTTCCTCTTGAAAATCTGTCTCCTGTCCGTTAGATTACTAGGTCAGCCAGATGAACCTAGGAGGGGGAGAGGGACAGTCCCTCCCTTCCCGACAACGACAAAGCGGGGGTCTGTGCGGATGGGATTACGTTAAGGATCTTGACATGGGGACAAGAGACTTGGATTTCTTCACGCGGTCGTGAAGAAGTCGCAAGGGTCCTTTGAAGAGAGAAGAAAGACATGTGCTGACGGAAGCAGAGGGCAGAGCCAGGCACTTTGAAGGTGAAGGAAGGGGCCACCAGCTAAGCAACGCAGGTGGCTTCTAGAAGCCAGAAATAGCATGGATTGGGCGCGTCTCTAGCAATGCCGGAGAGAGCCTGGCCCTGCCAGCACCGTGATTTTAAGGGAAGGAACCCCATTTCAGAGTTCGGGCCTCCAGAAATGTCAGGGGATACATTTGTCTTCGGTGTTGGCGATGGTGACAGCAGCAACAGGGAAGCGACCTCCGGGGTCCCCATTCACCTCCTTTCACCTGCCCCCTAACTGCCAAGGCGCCCTCCACTTTCAAGGGTGTTTGCCCGCCGTCCATGAGCAGTGGACAGCTTAATAATGAAACAAGATTCATTCGTGCCCTGTCATTAGCTGCTATTTCGTCGTTATGGTCTTGCGTGGCGATTCAGCCCAGATGCCAGCCGGCACGGGGCACTGATTCTGATCAGAGCCGCAATTCCCAAAGTTCGCACATCCCACCCCTGAGGATGAAGACACTGCCCCCGCTACCTCAGAATCTCAGAGCAGGGGGACGGCCCAGCTTGGGTGTTTTGTAAGCTCCCAGGGAGATGCCAGCAAGCACGCAGGGCTGGGCGTGACCACGGCCACGTTGCGGTGAGTCTGAAATACCACTCTTCGATTTGCAAGAATCGTCCAAGCTGCCCTGCCGTCACCGCTGCTGCTCTGTGGCTGGCTGCATCTCTTGTTGCTTATAAAAGGGCATTTTGGTTCTGTTAGGAGTCAACTGTCACTTTTGCTGAGCCTCCCTGTGAGCTCAGGAGCCCCAGGGAGCAGGAGGGATGTGGTTGTGGCCGTTCATCGCGTTCAGGTGGCATTCAATGCCCCCTGCGGGAAACCCTGATACTCATGGTGCCTCGTGCGTGCTAAGTACCATCCTTCTCTGAGCCTGGTGGGAGCCTGGTTAGCCGTACGGGACAGCGGGCACCGTCCCCACGGGAGGGGCTGGTCCAGCTCTTGAGTCCCGGACAACTGGCCTTCGGGTCTGGGGTCTTCTTTGGTGAATGCGACTTCCTTCCCGTCAGCGGTCCCCAAGGCAGGCTGCTCGGCCGAGGTCCACCGCCTCACCTCAGGGGACAGCCTGGTTTCCCTCCGGACACACACGTTGCAGGAATCAACATCTTCGTTGACCTGCTTATGGGCTGTCCCAGAAATCACGGAATTCTGAGGAGTGTTGGTCATTGCCACCGTCTTGAGGGGGACGTGAGAAATGTGTATATTTCCAACACCTTCTGTCTTTTCTTATGGTGCAGATATTAGCCCAATTGTTTGAATTTTTAAACACGTTCAACCAAAAAGCACCTTCTCAAGGACTGTCATTTAGTTCCACTGGGACCTGTGATCGACAGTTTCTTTCAATTTAACCCACTTTTTATCTAAAGCCTATCTATCATCTATCTATCTATCTATCTATCTATCATTTATCTATGTATCCATCCATCCATCCATCCAATCCATCCATCCATCCATCTCTATATCTATCTATCTATCATCTACCTATCTATCTATCTTTTATCTATGTATCCATCCATCAATCCATCCATCCATCCACCCATCTCTGTATCTATCTATCTATCTATCTATCTATCCATCCATCCATCCATCTATCTAACCATCTATCTCTATTTATTAATTTATTGACAACAAATAACACACGACATTAGCAGACACATTTTCTGGTAGCAAATCTCAACTCGTTCCCACCAGAGAGTTATTAGAAAAACAAAAGAGGGTCTGAAGCCCCAGTGAGGAAGGACTTGTCTCCTTTGATGAAAGACCAGCAGGCCTGCCTGACGGGGCGAAGTGTCTCAGAGAGTGAGGACCAGAGGGCAGACGAAAGTCCCCGTGGTCGAGGTGGGATGCAGCAAGAACACGTGCTTACAAGGAGATTTAGAACGCCCTTACATGAGTGTGTGCCCTTCTGCCCAATGTCTCCCTACTGTCTTATCCCTGAAGAGCCAAACCCCAAATTTAAGTCTACGGCGATAGAATGAAGAAGCCCTGTGAGGTCACCCCTGGAGGGGTGTCCTAGCGCATCCTTCACTGGTGGAGAAGACAGCCAGCGGCAACACCCAACCTTGACACTGAATATGAATTTTACATTTTGCTTCATAATATAGTTAGACAATTAAAAAAAAACCAAAATGCATTCGATAGCCAGGCATCCTGGCCAGAGGCTAAGCCACTGTCCCCTTTCTGCTCTCCAGCCAGTACCTTTCGAAAGCGGGCATTTTTCATAGAACGGAAATCACCACAATATTTTTAGAGGCTAATGAGAAGTCAAGAGTTTCTATATATTTTTTAATATAAAAGAGAACATCGCTTGCCCCTGGGGACATGCTTATGAGAAGCCTAGCTGCATGAAACACCAGCTTTCCTTTTTTATATTACTTCCGAGAAGAAGATTCTGTCCGTCTTTGGGAACACTAATTAAATATTCAAAGCCGCGGTCGCGCAGAGATGTGCCTTCTGAAGACGTTTTGGTGAACTGGAGGGAAAGGGGAGGGTGGGTCTGCCACGCTCTACATCCATACAGTAAGGGCATCTGCTGCTAAGAGACGCTGGGATGTGGCCGACTGTCTTTGGGTGGGAACGATACTGAGAAAATGACCGTCTCTGAAGGTCCGTAGTTGACAACTCCACCTGTTGGCTGGCTTCCATTGGTCACACACAAAAATAACAATAGTGAATGAAGCCTCTTTAGCTTGGAGCTGGAGGTGCTGTCCCCGAGGAGAGGTGCCTTGCTCATTAGACTGGGCCAGATACGATAAAATGTGACTTATGTGAGCTTCCTGATAACCCCGATCCTCGGCCAACACTTGGTTTATCTTGCTTGTGGTGGTTCAGCCTCTTAACCGTCATTCTGTCTAAACCCGTGGACAGGATGGGTCAGAAGCAGGCTGGACACACACATACACACTTCCTGCACTTGAGTCACCTTCTCAGGATCTGCTTCTAGGAAAAGCCAAACTATGACCCTCACTGTCTGGAAAGTCTGCGGGGCAATGACTTTTCAAGTGCGTAGAATGCTTAAGCACGTGGGTCCTGGCAGCGTCTCCCTGTCCCCAACTGCACTCTTTGATGTCGGGCACTCTGGGTGTGTGAGTCAGGAGTTGGCCAAGACAGTATGCTTTTTCGTCCGTGTCATCCGCCCGCCCCCCAGCTATGCGGCCCCCCGAGAGGTCATCCACATTCTTTTTTTTTAAACTTCAGCTAGCTTTTTTTTTTTAAGATTTTTATTGGGGTATTGAGGGGAAGGGAACAGTGCTGGGAAATTGGGGGAAGGGGAACAGACAAGTTGTTGTCGTTTTGTTCTTCAGTCTAGTTGTGGAGGACATTGCTTCACTGGCCCAAGTTGGCACCATCATTGCGCTCTTCCCGGGTGAGGCAGACCAGTCGCCGGCCTCTGGACGGCCGCTCACGGCGGCTGCTGGCCGCTCACGCTGGCTGCTGGCTACATACGGTAGCCCCTGGCAACCCATTGCAGCAGGGACTGCAGCCCACGCCGTCACCAGCGATCCACAGCAGCCCAGCTCCAGGTTGAACTGTTGTTCAGCATCCCAGCTGCGGAGGGCAGTGTCACTGGCCCTCACATGCGGGATCCGAACCGGGGCCCTCTGGCGTCCCAAGCCAGCTCCCAACCATCACGCCACTCATCCACATTCTTGATCGAGCTCCCAGTGGGACCTGGCCGACTGTGACCGGTGGCGTCCCTGCTGGATACATCACTCTGCCCTCAAACTGCAGGTCCAGAAGAAGGGGGTCAGCTCCTTGCCCCCCACTTTCTGTGTTTGCGGAGCAAATCTAATAGGTTCCCTGCCGACGAAGCTTTGCACCCTCCTTGTTGACTCCACCTCCTACAGGTCTCCTGAGTCACTTTCTTTTCCCTCAGCGACCGCCATGAGGACATAAAGGCACAGTTTTGCATTTTTAGTTTGGAGGCCGTGGAGGGCGGCCCACATCATGCAGCCTGCATACGCAAGTATGGAAGAGGGTTTCCCCATCTCTGTCACACACTTGTCACCACACCAAGGGGCTTCCGAGAACCTTCCGAGAACCCAGTCAGCACTCGCACGATCTCAGCACTTAGCACACATCAATATTGACATCTCTCCTGATAAGGAACGGTGTGCACGCGTGTTCCCTGGAAGATATAACTACTGCACTTCCTCCCGTTAGATGCAAACAAGATTTGCTACAGAGAGAGCGACGCTCACCCCTTTTCATTCCTTTAGGGAAAGCGGAATGAACTCTGGTGACACACAGTCACAATAAAGCCACAACATTGCAGGACCATGACACTCAGATGGAAGGCAGGCGGCAAGGCACGCTGTTTCCTCCAAGTCCCACTTAACGAGCTTTATTCACGACAGCAAGGAGGCAGAGCGCCAACCTCACATCCTCGCTTGGTGAGGGGACCCATAGGAATGTGCCACCTCAGGAAAACAGGCAGGGTCTGAAAGCGCGCGCTGAGGGAGACTCTGAAAATTGTTTAAAAGAGTTAGAAACGGGTCCCAGGTGAGGTCACTTGCCCCAGGACAACAAACCAGGACTTCATTTCAGCTTCAGCCCCTCCCAGGGGTGTGACCTTAAACCAATCAATCTAGAACTTGCTAGATCAACAGGAGTGAGGAAAACAAAAACCTCCCCCGCCTTTCCCGTTTGCCTGAAATAATCCTTTCTTAATTACTCTCTTTCTCACCCTCCCTGTGCCTATAAAACCCTTCCGTTTTGGACAAGGTCTCAGAACCCCTCTCTGGTGAGATCTTGACCCCTTGGCCTTTCTACCACGTGACAGCACAGCGAGAAGACGTCATCTAAGAACCAGGAACGGAGGGTCCTCAGCAGACACGGAATCAGGGGTGCTTTGATCTGGGACCTCCAGCCTCCAGAACCGTGAGAAATGCATTTCAATGGGTTTTAAGTCACCGGGTCTGTGGTATTTTTGTTACGGCCGCCCTAAGGGGACGAAGACACTCTATTTTATAGGTAGGGACATGCGGCTGGGACCTGCTGGTGGCATCCAGCCTGGGGATCAAATTTGGGTTGCGTCTGCAAAGCACGCGAATGGGGCCATTCCCACATTGCACTGCTCTCCTCCCAGGATTCAAACATGTGTTTATGGAGTGCTTACATCGCCCGCCGCTTAAAGCCCATGAAGATACTGACTTTGGGGTCCTAACGTCCCTTCCTAATCAACGCCAGACGACTCCCACCCCTGCATTCTAAACGCCCCTTTGCAACCCTCACTGGAAGCCTCGCCCGCCGGTTTGCTGATGTCTCCCCCGTGAAACCACCTCTCGAACGATAAATGAGCAGTGCCGTACGACGCGGCACTCTGAAAATGTGTGTTTTTCCCCCCAGGCTGGGACCCAGTTTCCACGTGTTCAAGGGCCTGATGGTTTCTGCCTTTTTTGCTGTAATGAGCACGGAGCCTCGTTTTCCTTGCTGAGTGTCACGCGTGACACAAGTGATGGTGGGGAGCAGGGGCTGGCAGGATTCTTCAGGGAGACGAAGGCAGGTCCCCAACCATCTTGAGGGCCGACCGGGAGCCACGCAGCAGCCAGGTTGGGACAGGGACGTCATGTCCCTTCCTAGTGACAGCGGTGAGGCACACGCTGCTTTTGGAAGCTGACCAGGGGCAATCCGTGGGGATGCCTGGTCTTTGGCCCAACGTTAACCCAGACCGTTGAAAACCCCAGGTGCTGTGCCGTGGGCCGGCAGGTGCACACCCTGGACAAGCCACTTTGCCTTCCCGGTCCTCAAGGTTCCCCTGGGCACCGTCAGCATGAACTTGAAGGATTCAGACCTTCCTCCACATCCCCAGGACCAGACGAAACCTTCACACCTTTCGCTTTCCTGTCCTTTCCAGCTGCGGGCACACGGGGTCCTCTGGGCTGTGTTGTTGCCTGCAGGTCACCTGAAAGGTGACGGTGTCTCAGCAGCTGTGAAGGAAGGAAGAAAGAAAGGAAGGAAGGAAGGAAGGAAGGAAGGAAGGAAGGAAGGAAGGAAGGAAGGAAGGAAGGGGCCAATCTGAGTTTTATACTCTGCCCCACGGGGACGTGTAATCTTGGCCCTTGTGCTAGCTGCCTCTCCTGTCTTCCCCAGAGTCCCCTAACAATTTGGGTCACGCTCCACTTTTCGGGGAACTTGCAAAGTTCCTCACAATCCGCACACGGAGCTTCGTTCTCTCCCCCACCCCCACCCCACCCCGTGCACCCACTACCAGCCTCACAAGATGTCCTGGGGATGCAGGAATCAGTGCCCACACTGGGGACCCAGGAACCTGGGGGCCAGCCTCTCCGGCCGGCCGTGGGCACCGCAGCCAGCTGACTATGCACAGCGATTCCTGCGGCCGTTTCCTGGTGCCGTGTCGTCAGCACTGGGAGCTGGCTCTCCCTCTCTCTGCCTCTTCACCGGACCCTTCCACCCCCTTTAAGAAACCAGCACGACATGATCAAAAAGGTTATTATCAAACTCTCCTGGGCCGAGCAACCTCTACGGGGCTGAACCCACGGGAACAAGGTGGAGACGTCCTTTTGCGCACCGTTCTCAGAAGTGAGAGACGACAGGTGGCCCCGTGGGCAGTGCACAGCATCCCACAAGCACGTAGGCAGATGTGCCCCGCTTGGCGGAGGGGGGGCAGGGAAGGTACAGTTGAAAACCTACCCAGCAGGCGGCCTGCGCCCTTGGGGCCAGTAGGTGGCGCGCTCAGACAAGGCAAACGGGGATCAGCGGGGCCTCCTGCGACCAGGACGCTGGTTCCCCACCCCGCCTGCTTGGAAAACGCCGGTTTTTGTGTTGAAGACAGGGGAGGTGTCAAAAGTCACACTTTTGTTAGACCCATATCGTCCACCTTTTCAGAAACAGAACATAATTCTGTTCACAGGGAATCGCCTCTACAACTGTCCACCAAGTCATTTTGGGGTTCAAACCCCACCTTGTCTCGCTGCCCCCAGCTGGCTCATTTGAAAAGGGGACCCCTTAATACCTCCCTCAAAGGGATTGGCTCTATGTAAAATATTTTAATACCTGAAACAGCCTGAAAGGGCAATGGACTCATCCATATTGTCTGTACCCCCCAAATCCCCAGGCCTCACATTCTCTCCTACAGGGACACTCCTGGGGTTCACAGATGTTGACCCCACGGATGTTGACCCCATGGGCATTCCTACATCCAGGGCTAGGATTCCTAGTTCTGTCACCAACCCTATAGTTGCTGGAACAAATTAGAAGAAAAAAGTGTGAAAGTCTGAACTCCGAATTTGTCTGTTAAATATCCCGCTGAGAAAAGCAGAGCTTTCTCTTTGTTCATCTAGGTTTTCCCGTCTCTTTGGGCATAGGGGGTGCTGAACTTGTCACAAAAGTGGGCACCTTTCGCTCCCCGTTTGCAGCTCAGCATTTGTGCACAAGCTGTCCCAGGGCGCGTGTGTCACAGTGTGTTCTAATTTTGCAGGGCACCCCCCGATTTCCTGCATGCTGCAAAACCACCCTATATAATCCCTGTAGATAGGAACGTGACACCCCCTAGGCTAAGCTGTCTGCTTTCCTCTCTCCCTCCGACTCAGAGACAGATCATCAGTTTTTATCAGGCACCCTCAGTGGGGTGAGGAAGTGGGGGGACAAGGACCCACCTGTATGCCAAGGGCAATGCTCTAAAATACGGATGCAAGTGGGTTCTTGGCCTCTCATCATGGAAGAGCGTTTCAAATGTCAGGGAGACACGACAGAGCTGCATGCAAACGCTAACAGATTGTACGTGACATGAAAGGGTCATTCATCCTGATGAATGAAATACAACGCCTTGTTACAGGTGCATTACAGCCATTACTTTAGAAAGCGTGACTTCTGAGAGTCAGTGTCTACTGGGTGCTCCGATGAATACATCAAATGACCGCAGCGTGTCTTACAGTTTTAGTCAAATCGCCCACCATGTTTTGTAGACTCCAAATGGGGCGTAAAGAAGAAATGGGTAATACTCCATCCTTTGCAACGTGGAAAAATCTTATTTGAGGTGTGCATTTTAAAGAACCCGCTACTCCCAAACCACAGCCCATGGCCCTTAACTGAACATTGAAAAACGGGATGTCAATTTAATTTCAACATTTAAAAATCTCAAGTAGAACGAAGGTCCACATGGTTCGTTTGCCCCGGTGTTTTTGATGTCAGGATTCCCCCACCCCCGCCCCATGAGCCAAATGAAAACATCATTTAAAATAAAGACAAAGCCACGTAGGCCATCTAGAATATACAATCATTGTCCTAGGCCCACTGTCACGAAGGAACGCCGTGAGTTTGCCCACCTCTGTCTGGGCACGTTTGTGAACCGTTCGAAGCCATGGTGGATGGACCCCTCTGCCTGTTCCTTTACCAGAAAAATGTTCCTTTTCTTGCACGTCCTATAGTTGTGTCACTCACCCACGCTGGCAGGAATAAACTGGAAGAAAAATTTGCTGAAGTCTGAATGTGTCGGGCTGTGCTGAGTCATCCGTACCTTTCCAGTTCCCCGAGTTTAAGGCCCCTCTCTTTTGGAACACACCAGTTACCTCAAGAATTTGAGGGAGGTTTCCCTGTAAAACGACCCCGTTCTAAAAGGCACCTTGGCTCTATCTGCTTCCCTTTACATACAAGACCCTCCAGCCTCAATGTTTCAGGTCACAGATGAAAATGTGGTGAATCTGAAATACGAGTTTATGTGTATTAAGAACGTGTACATAAAACCTTAGCTGTTTTCCACTGGACCCCTCCAGATCAACTTTGATTTCAACAAATAACAAAAGGGCATATCCTCAAGATAACACGGCTGAGAGACTAAAAAATGCAGGAGCCGTGAGCCAAGAGGTGAAAATGCTCTCTGAACCTCAAGGTGACATCCTGCTGCTATGAAAGCATCCATTTTTTAGTCCATTAGCTTCTGTTGGTTTTATCATTTGCTTTTATTTTTTTGCCTAAATTAGCAAGCCTGTTTCTGCTTCAGTCAACAGGTAGACTTAACCTAACCAATCATCACCACCGTCGCCGTCATCTTCTTCATCAATCACCATCATCACCATCACCACCACCATTGTCACCATCACCACCATCACCACCACCACCATCACCACCACCGTCACCACCACCATCACCACCATCACCATCACCATCACCACCACCATCACCACCACCGTCTCATCAAAATCTATCAAGAAGGGAAAATAACCACAGTTTCAGTACTCCAACACCCAAACACACTTAAGTACACACGAACCAGCCATAGATTCTGAGAGCAAATGGACGCTTTACAAATGGAGTTTTATGAAAATGAATTGTGGACTCCTGCAACTGGAACACGTGACCAAGTCTCAATGGGCTCCACGTCAGGTGACAAGGCCCCAAAATGCACCTTGCTCCACACAAGCTTGACAAGGTGGAGCATTTGTATATATATATATAATTTGCATTCAAAGTGAAGCAGAGGCCGCGGCAATTATTATTGGATTACATTAGGCAATCGAGTCAAGCCAGAGAAAGACAATGTCCAAAATCTCTCCTGAAAGAGATTCCATCTTCTATATAAAATGCTGGACCTATCCCAACTGTCTCCAAAGCCATGTAGTACATTCAGGAAAATACACACATTTCTTCAATAAACCGACCTAGAGACAGCAGTTCACCTGGGGTCCACACCAACCTCCATGTTGGCTCACGGCCAACGCTTGCTCAGACAGACATCCGGAAATGAGGGACTCTTCCCTGCTTCCATTAGTCACGCAGGACACTTTGGTCACTGGGGGGCCTTGCCCGTTCTCCTCTGCCTGCCCCAAGCCCATGCCCCTCCTTATCCAGGAGTTTCCAAATGCTACTGGGAGCTAAAATGAAAACCAGCCCACTGGGCTCACCAGGCACCTTCCCTCGCTGAAAGACGTCCTTTGGTCAGTTTGCTTCATCATGAATTTTTATCGTTTCCTTTGCACCCAAACTGTGGGGAGTGGGCTGGCTGTCCCAGGCCCCTTAATGTCTGCACCCGTTAGTGGCTCAGTTTCAAGTGCCTTCTTCCTGCTGACATAAAGCATACACTGCCAGTGAGCACGTGTGTGTGCGTGCGTGTGTGTGCGTGCGTGTGTGTGTGTGTGTGTGTGTGGTGTGCGCGCACGCACGTACCTTCAACGAAACAAAAGCCCCTTCACGCAATACCACGCAGCACCTCCTGGCATCTTAAAACCCACTGGAGTTTTTAGAAATGCTCATTGCCGCCGGCCAACCGGTTTCATCATCTCCTGACGGGTCATGAGCCATTGTCTGGCAAAAACAGTGCCAAAGCCAAATGAGCTGGCACAGCCATTGGCGTACGCTGACATTATAGGGTTCAAAGGACCCGCGGGGTCTGACCTGGATTTTCAGGTTTCGGTCAAAGGTACACAGGTTAAAAAGGGGAAGTCCTTGTTGCTCAGAGAGGACCCACCGATTCCCACTCCCGTCCAGAAGCTGCAGCTCACAGGCGCCCAAGGTCCACGCATCCGTCAAAAGAGAAATCTTTAGTAAGGAGCTCGTGCGTCTTGATTTAGGAACCAGCCACTTCCCTGATTCCCAAGTAATTCCCTGTGGGGATAGCAGGGTTGTCCTCCTGCGGGACTGGGGTCCAGAGGTCACAGATGAAGGGGGAGGGAATGAAGTGTGTGTTTCCGACTGCAGGGTTTCAGAGCAACGCCAAGGAGAGCAAGGCTTCTGTGGAGTGGACGCAAAGCCATCGCCCCGGAGGGGCCTCCAAGTGAGACAGCATTGCAGGTGAAGCTGAGGGTGCCGGCAACGGGGGCGGTGAGGTCACGGTAACCAGACCCAGGCCTGGGTGCTGAGTGTTAGCCAGTGGGGGACAGTGGCTGAGGTTAACTGTTGTCCCTCTTACCTCTTGTAGTTACCCATTTAACTGCCCCCACCCCGTTCTATCCATCACATGCTCCCCTCCATTTCAAAGCAACTCTGGGTGTTTCACGGCATTAAACACTTCCCCGGCACGTTCCCGGGGGGGCGACCCTCCAGATCACACCAGAGCTGGCCACGGTGGTCTGGGCAAACGGCCCATGAACGGAGCTCAGCTCCGTACATGAAAAATGTGGTTCCACCTGGCGAGCCAGGAACTGCGGTGCCTTTCGCCTGACGCCGGCCTAGACCTTCACACCTGGGTGCTCTGTCTCGCTCTGAGGTCCTTTATGGGGCTCGGATAGATGTGGAGGACACAATTACATTTAATGAGCAGCCTCAGAGGCTCTGGCTGTCCTCCCTGCCATACCCTTGAGAAAGGAAAACTGTGTGTGTGTGTGTGTGTGTGTGTGTGTGTGTGTGTGTGTGGTGTCCCTCCCCCAGCGGCACTGCAAAGTCCCCTGACTGCACGTGCCCTCCCACTCGCTGGGCTGGCTCAGCTCACCTACAAGGACCACCCTTCAGACCCCGCAACTGACCGCAGCCCCTACCCCCTTTCACAGACAAGAGACTCATGGAATAGCGTGGCAGCTGCCCGCCGGCCTGCCGGGAGCTCCTGAAGCGCGGGACCGTTTTTGCACCCCCGTGGGAAGGTGGTACCCTCCCTCCAGCCTGTGGCATGGAACTGGGGTGCAGGATGGCCAGCCACTGTGGTGCCTGATATCTGCTCCCTTCCTGCCAGTGTATGGGCTTAGCATCGTCACTGAGCCGGGTCAGGTCCTGCTTTCTGCATGCCAGGCTCTGAAGGTCAAGGATGCCCGTACCCACAGAGGCAGCCAGGGGCTGTGCAGCCCAGGGTTCCCCCCGCCTCCTAATGTCCTGGGGCATCAGCGGTGGGGTGCCACCTGCATGCACGCCATCTCCCACTGTGCTCACGCGAGGACCTCTGTGAGGCCGGGTGGAGCTCCCCGGTCAGTGGTGGAGACAGACGGCCAGCACCGTGAGCTGGGCCTGAACGTGGCGTGTGGCGGGGAGGGGTGGTTTTGTTTCCTCCATGTGCCCCGGCTCACCCCATCCTGCACAGTGTGTCTCAAGCTGCGTGCACAGCACCCCGATCCCCAGGAGCATGATGGAAGCTTTCGGCGCTGCTTCCACCGTCTCAGTGTTCCTCACCGTCCTGCTCGAGTCCCCATCAGCCACCTGCCCTCAACAGGGCCCAGCCCACAGGAAAGGGGGGTGCAAACACCAGCCGTCCTTCACATGGCCCACCCGGGGAGGGTGGGAGACACAGGTGTGCGGTGTGTGTGGAGTAGAGCCTGGGCCCCTATTTTGGGGGTACACCCCTCTGGGCTCTCCGTCTATTGATCAGAGAACTGTGACCCCCTCCCCTTCTGTAAGCCCTGACTCTGAACCTTACCGCCTTTCTGGGGCGCACCCTCCTGGCACCCCCTTTCGGGCCGGCAGGGGGTGAGACGCACTGCGCAGCCCCCTCCCCTCCATTCCTGTCATTAAGTCGCAAAGCACTAGAGGGTGGGTGGGGGTGGGGGTGCGGGGGCGACTGCCAAGCTGGGTTTGTGCAGGTGGTGGAGAGGTAAGGCCGGATGGCTGCAGATATATCCTTGGCACT
>NW_017732059.1:1111592-1117514 GCF_001890085.2 Hipposideros armiger
GTCGCTCATCTCGCCGGTGACCAAGGCGATCCTGGTGGCCCTGTTCATCTTCGCCATCCTGCTCATCCTGTACGTGATCCTCTGGTACATCTGCCGCGATGTGGACTGCGACCACGGCATCTGAGCGCCCCCCGCGCCCCCCGCGCCGGCCGGGGGTGGGGGCCCCGCGGCCCGGCGGCGGCGACCCCTGCCCGTGACCTTCAGGGGCGGACGGCGGAGCGGGTGAGTGCGCCCCCGGGGCCCGCGGAGCCGCAACTTCGCGGAGGGCGCGGGACCGTGTCCCCCCCCCCGACCCCCGGGGTGGGCGCTGCGCCCCGGACGCCCCCGCGAGGGCGCAGGACGCCGGGCGCTCCCGCCGTGGGGACGGCAACCTCCCGGGACCCCGGGCGCCCGGCACGCGCTGCCCAGTCCCCAGCCCTTTGCTTGCGGGCGCTGCGGGGGGACCCCGCGTGGAGGGCACCCCCACCTCCCGGAGCCCCCGCAGGGCCGTGCAACGCACAGCCCTCAGCCGTCCACCGCACACGGGCACCTCAGCGGCGCGCCGTTGGAAACAGGGGTGAAGGGTGGCGCGCCCTCCTCACAGCCGCAGGCGCCCCAAGAGGCGCAAAAGCTAAGGGGGGTGGTGGGCTTCACCCTCCCGGGGCCACAGAGGAGAGGGCCACACGCGACAAGAAGCAAGCTATGCTTTCCACCAAGTGTGCCAGACAAGTTTGTGACTGAAATGAAAATCGTGTTCGCTAGACAGATGCCTCCCTCTGAAGGTCCCGGTGCAGAGAACCCGCGTGGAAAAACACGCAGTCTAAACAGGCTGCCGAGGTGCGTCTGCAGACAGCTGGGATGCCCTCCTTCCGTAACCAGGGCAGGCGGGGATGTCTGGGTGCCCGCTGTCCTGGGGGAGCCTGTCTGCCTCCGGTGGCGCCCGGCCCTGCGTTGTGCCATCCGTCCACATCCCTTGGTTCCTCTCCCTGTATTTTCGCCGCCAGCCTTTTGAGGGTTAAGGAAACTGAAACAGCAAGGCTGCTTGTGCCCGGGAATCTTGAAGAGCTCAAGGGGGCTGAAGCTGTGTGATTTGGGGGTGATTAGGATTGGCACGCCCGCGCGTGTGTGTGTGTGTGTCAGTGTGTGTGTTTTCTCCTCTGGTTAAAATTGGGGATGAGGCAGTGATACTGCATCATGTCCCCAGGATCCAGTGTGTGAGGAACAGGACGGGAGGCCCATTTTTAAAACAATGAGCATTATTTGAGATCATTCAGGGGCATGTGTGGAGCCCCCCCCTTTCATATTCCCCAGTGGAAATGCATTTTGAAGGTGTTCTTAACGAGGCAGATGAATGTTCTCCAGAGATGTAGAGGCCCAGCCCCCGCCGTCCACCTCCGCAGCCCACCCTCCCCCGGGACCAAAAACCTAAGATTTACCCAGCTCGCTTCTAAAAACAGGAAGCCCTCTGACACCCAGAATGGGCAGATATGTCTGCTCCGTTGCCAAAGCACCGTGCTCCAGGTACCAGGTGAAGCCAGCCGAGCAGACAGAGGGTGAAAGCTTCCGATCAGGCTCCGCAAACATGCTGCCTTTCCCAGTGTTCCCACATAGGACACAAGGCCACCAAGAGGTGTCACGTCCGCATGTCACACACACACACACACACACACACACACACACACACACACACATGGCACGTGAATCAGAACCCAAAAGTATGCCAAGCACGTTTCCTCTGGGCTAGTCACGGAGGAAAAAGGAGGCACTGACTCCCAAGGGCAGGAAATGGTGACATGGGCCTTGGTCCCTCGTGGGCCACGTCAGGGAGGGACGGGAAAAGAAAGGAACATAGTGTAGGGTGGCATCGGTGACAGCACCCAGGACGTGAGGCGGTGGCCGGGGGGTCGGTCCCCACAGCCCGCTATGCTAGCTGTGCACACAGGCGCTGAGACCCCCTTCCAACCTGGTGGTGTCTTTGATTGTCCCTGGTCAGCGTCCCCCTTGGTCTCTCTGTCACACACCACTTCAATCCCAGTAGAGTGGTGTGTGTTCCGTCCCCCAGAGCACGCCTTGTTCTCCATCCATCCCTTGGGAGGCACCCACATGCCCACTGGTGGCTGGAAACCATCCCATCCACGGTCCCTACTCCACAGCCAGCATTGCCACGTCTGCCGGAAGGTTCACCACCAAAGCAGAACAAAACCTCGGGGCCACAGGGCCGCGCGGGTATGCATTTCAGTCAACGGACGCGTTTTCCGTAGGACAGTTTCCCCCCTGACAGACGGCGCCCACGTCCACCCGGTTGGAGCCAGACACTTCCTGTAGACAAAAGCAAACGGCAGCCCTCCTGCCTGCAAAGCCTTCTGGGACCTACAAGAGACCAAGTTACTGTCCTGGGAAGAGCTCAGGGCACCATGACACCCCCTTTGAAGGCACCGAACCGAGGCTGGGAGCGATGGCTTCAGGGCCAAGGTCGTAGAGCCGGCTAGTGCAGAGTCCTCCCTGGCGAATGACAGGGTCCCACGGGAAGCCCCTGGCTGGAGATGGGGCACGTTTCTCTGACACGTGAGGCCTTTTTCTGCTGCGGTGACGTGACAGCGGGGTGCCCCTGGCACCCTCCTCAGCGCACCCTCCGATCGGAGGCAGCCAGCCGTTAGGTCATGGTGGCTACGTGGGCCTTTCACAGCTCCAGAAAAGAGACAGCACCTCAGCACCCAAACAGTGTCACCCACTGAGATGCAGCGTCTGCAGTCTAGCCGGAGGTGCCCTGGGGCAAGGTACCAGGAAAATCTAAAAAAGCTGCAAAAAGTGTGACGAGACAGAAATATCTGTCCTGTCACCTCGATTTCCTACGGGCAAGCCACAGAGGCCCGCGTGGCCTGGGTTGCTGCCCGAACAGCCCTGCCTTCTCCAGGAATCGCTCTTGTATCTGATAGGTGCACAGCGTGCTACGCAGGCCAGGCACAGAGTTAAAGTGATTTTATGTACGTTGCATTTGGAGCCTGCGGACGGCAACCGGACCGTGATTATTACCCCAATTATACAGGACAGAAAAATGAGGCTGAGACGGACAGGTTACGTAACGTTCCCCAGATTGCAAGGAAATTGATAGTCCCCGAGCTCTCGCCCCTGCGTGCACGTGCGTGTGTGTGGCGCGTGTGTGTGCTCACGCACGTCACATCTCACATCTCTTGCATTTTCATTCAAAAAAGTTTTAAATTGTATTTCTCGTATTGGCTCTCCATCAGGGTTGAGCAATCGTGTTTTGCTTAGCTACTATATACTAAGCAAGTTTTTAGAACATATGTTTATATGTTAAATATTCAATAAGTTTTTTTATGGGTTACAAAGTAACTGCCATATATATACATACACACACACACACACACACACACGCACGCACACACGCAGGATTCAATTGGGAAAAAGAAAACTTCAGACCGCTTTCTTTCTTAATAGTGACCATTCTCCATGCAGACAGAAACCAAAAATCAATGCAAGAGGTTTTTTTCCGTGTTTTGGAAGCTCTCTTGTATTCCCAGTGCGAGGAAACAACGACCTTAGCTCAGCATCAGTAATATACGTTGTATCTCTGAAACTGCCAATGTGTTGAACAGCACAGGCCTCAGCTTCCGTGGAAGCCTCGCGGGTCCCTGTGAGGACGTGTGACGTGCACAGAGCCCCCCGAGGAACAGAAGCAGCACACGAGGGACGCAGGGCCAGGGGACGTGGCTACACTTAGGAGCCAGGCTGCGTGTCAGTCGGATCAGACAGAACTTACTAGAACTTATAATTAAGCAGAACAGGAACAGCCTGGCCCAGAAGCGACCGGCGTGGCGTGCTCACGCGCTGGGCGCTTTGGTTTTGCTCAGGAGACATGTGTAAGCTGGGGGGGGGGGGGGGTTGGGGGACGGGCAGGGGGCGAAGAAGAAAGTGTGGGTCCCAGAGCGTCAGCCTCAGCGATGAGCTGGGCCACGGAGCTGGCCAACGCTGCGCCCCTGAAAAACCACCTTCTTTGGCAGAAGCAAACATTTTAAAATTCAGGATAAGTGACGCTGGGTGAGTGGGGGGCGGGGAAAGAATAGGGTTGGTCTTATTCTTGCTTCTAAAGCTGTTTCCAGTTTGTTTGTTAAAAAAAAAAAAGGAGGCAGAGTATGTGCCCAGAGTCTTAGCCGTTGGCTCGTGACCCCAGAATGAAAGGGGACACAGCTGTGGCTTTGGGCCGGGATGGAGCCGGGGCTGTTGGGCTGTGACACAGACGACATGGAGGGCATGATAGGAAGAGGGGCTGCTAGCTTGCCTGTCCCCGTGTCCCCTGTGTCCCCGTGTCCCCGTGTCTGTACAGCCCGCACCGGCACGGAGAATAAAACAGCTCATCCCCAGAGGAACATAATTACGTGAAACGAACTCAACACCTTCTGTGCCGTCTGACTCACTCCATTTCTAAAAAGATCGTGGAAGCTCTTCCGCCCCCTCCTCCTCACAGATTGGGTCTAGCGGCAGGAAACGTGTAAATAAAAGGCAACGGGGATGGAATACAGAGTGTGACCTTGTGCTGCAAGGGGACTTCCCGCAGAGGGGACTTCCGGGGGCGGAGGGGGGCGTGTGTCCCCCACGGGGGTGTCCCCCATGTGCCTTGTCTGGCAGATGTCTGTGCCTCCTTCCTGGTGGCATCGTCTTTCCAGTAATGCCAGTCCCAATGGGGACTCCTGGTGTCTTCCCGGCCGAGCCCGGGCTGTTTGCAGCCTAGCCGGGAACGGCATCAGAAGCCAAGTTGATCAACGTGGCTTGTAACTCACAACAGCGTGAACGTTAAGCACGTGCGGGCTGGGCAGGTGCTGTGAGGCAGCTCCAGGAATGTTCTGGACACAGTGAGGCGCCAACAGCAGCGGGCGGCCTCCAGGAGTGACAGGTCCGACCCCCTCGCGCAGGAAAGACCAGGGGCTGCTTGCAGGTCCCCTTGTTGTCACGTGCCGTGGGACCCGACGACACCGCCCATGCCTCCTGCCTTGTCCTGTCTCTGAGCCGTCACCACCTGTGCACGGGTGGCGTTTGCACAACTACGGTGACCGAAACCCTACCTAGGTGGACCTGTCACCTGGGGTTATCACGGGAGGGACATCGGGAGAAATGGGCTGACGTATGAGAAAAGGGGAACTGTGTCCCTGAAGTGTGCCCGCTCGGGGTGCTGCCAACACCCCACGACTCCCCAGTGCTACATTGTTACCGTGTTTGTGAGATGTGGATACAATTACGACAAAAAAAACAAACAGTTATTATTATTATTTTTAACCCCGATTTTCTCATCTTTTAATATTTCGAGAACCGAGGGAGCACGTCTCATGCGTGTGACAACGTGGCACGTGCCGGCTGGACGTCCCACGGTGTCAGCAAAAAAAATATCCAAGACATCAAAAGACAAAAAGACATGCCAAGGGATGCGGATGGTAGGGACGGACAGGTCGAGATTTGGGACTGGGCATTCCCCAGAACAGACGCCTCACACACGGGGTAGGGCCCCACGTTTTCTTCTAGGGGCAAAAACCGTGGGAGCAAACAAATGCTTTCACCAGTCACGAAAGAAGAGGCGTCGTGTTAAGTTGAACTAGGGGTCCCCGAGAGTCCGTTGTGCTGTGAGGTTCGCCTTGGAGCACAGTGCTGCGTGGCTGTGTGTTTGCTGCTGTGTGGTGTCATCTGCGAGGAATGGTGCGGGAACCCAGCCACGTGCAAAGCCCGCCCAGCGATCGGAGCCGGGCACCCAGCACACACGTGCGCAGCCCTCAGGTATGTGCCAGCCCCCCGGCCCCCCCAGGTTACAGGACATGTAAATGACTCAGACTTAAGTCAGCTTTTTTGTTTGTTTGCTTGTTTTTTCAGTGACAGTTGGCATTCAATATTATTTTATTTATTTTTATTGTTTTATTTTTTTAAAGATTTTTATTG
>NW_017732059.1:1118101-1125432 GCF_001890085.2 Hipposideros armiger
ATGCCGTCCTTTGCATCCTGTGACTATTTTGTCACCGCCAACGTGCACTTCCTAACCCCAATCCCTCCCACTTCTCACCCAGCCCGAATCCCTTCCCCTCTGGCGACCATGAGTTTGTTCTCTGCATCTAGGAGTCTGTTTCTGTTTTTGTTATTGTTCCTCTTAGATTCCACATAGAGGTGAGATCCTGTGGTATTTGCCTTTCTCTGCCTGACTATGTCCCTCAGCATCAAGGCCTGCAGGCCCGCCCATGTTGCAGCAAACGCCAGGTTTCCCTCCTCTTGACGTGTGAGGAAGGCTCCGTCGGACGTCTGCGCCACGTCTTCTTTATCCCATGGTCTACGGCCCGGGCACCTGGGGTGCTCCCCTATCTTGGCCGTTGTGAATCACGCTGCGGTGAACAAAAGCTGGCGCCCACGGGTGTTGAGCGCTTTCCGTTCAAGCCTAGGCAGCCCCCCAACCCCCTTCACAATTATAAGCGCAAACCCGTTCGGAGACCCAGGTGCACAAACGGCGTGCGGGGGGTGCACGCTCACTGCAGCATTTGTGTACATCTTCGCCTTGGAGTCGTGGTGAACCGGGGCTGGCGCTTTGGCGAGGCGGCTCATGCCTCTTCTTTCGACGTGTCGGTGACCAGTGTCTCGGGTGTGGGGACCCCCAATCCCCTTTCCCCCACAAGCGCTGCTTTTCGTGTGGATTTCCGTGATTTCAAGAACGGGCTGGAATGCCACGCTTTCCTTGCTCTTACGTATTGTTTTCATTTCCCGCGTTGTCGTCAGGCCAGGGGGCTGGGAGACACATGTCACGTGGAGACGCTAAGCCTCATAGTGAGGGAAAGGAATTAGGAGCCTGAGGTTTCACTGTGTTGAGTATTTTTTTTCTTTTTTCCCATCTTTTTAAAAAATGGTTTTTCTTCAAGTGCTTCCAGGGTGCAGAGCTATGGGTTGGGGTTGTCTTTTACGAAAGGAATTCTATTTAGGAAGTAATTATTCTTCTCCTGGAATAATAATAATAATAATAATTTAAAATGGTCCCCTAGGCCGTTTCTTCAGCACTCATGATTTCATTTACTTCCAGTTACTATAAAGAGATGCTGATTCCTGTCACAGCCGGGTGACCTGATTTTGGGCCTGTGCGTCCCCAGATCTCCATGCCGTCCCCGGCGGAAAGGCCTTCGCTCTGCGCTTTTTCCAGCCACCCGCGTCACTGTCTGGGGACAAGACATAAACAAAGGAGGCCCAGAGGTCACCCTGGAAGTCATCCGGGGCGTCACCGTCACTCGGTAGTCCAATTCCAGCATGGTGACTTTCGTGCACCCGCACCGAACGCCCCCTGAGTTCTATCTTTTGATGAGTGATTGAGTGGCCTCGAGGAGTAAGACCTCTGAGGCCGATTTTTGACCAAAGCGCCGTAACCCCGGGGGGAAGACACATGATTCCTTACCGCCCACCTCCCACCCCGGGGCTGCTGAGGCCCCCTGTGCTTGCAAACGTGAAGACACCGTCGTCACAAAATGGAAACCGTGTACAACCAAGGCACGGGTTTCATTGCAAACGTTCTCATCGGGGTACTTAGTTACCCGCCCCCAAAAAAATAACTGTGTGCAAACATGCACTGGGGTATTTTATTGAAAACAATACATAAAACAAAAACACACCTGTTTTGGAGGAAGCGGTAGGCCTGCAAGTGAGGAAGGAAGGCGTCTTGCCCCAGTGTTCGGGGCACAGTGACGTCGCCCCTGTGGTGGTTCTGGGGGTTCCAGGCCCAATCAGCGGACACCCAAGGGCGCCCCCTTCCCTTAGGCATCGTGGGTGTTGTCAGCAGGAGGCTGTCACTGCAGTTGGACAGGCTGGGTGGGCACGATTGCTGCAAACAGGTCACAGACAGGGTGCCTCTGCGAAACCTACGAAGCGCTTGTAAACAGTGGCCTGGCCCCGTATTCACTCATTCCCGTCACCCCCGGGGGTGGTGTTGTGGGCCACTCCCTGACACTACACCATTTCCTTGGGGCTGCCGTGACACGTGGCCACACAGCGGGTGGCCTGCCTCACACAGCGGTCCCCTTACAGTTGTGAAGTCCCCACCCCAAGTGCAAAGGGACTCTTATGGGGACCAGGGCCACGTGCTGCCAGCCTGGGTGCCTTAGGGAATTTCTAAGATAGGGTCCTTCCTCGCCTCTTCCAGCTCACGGCCACTGCTGCTCTGACCTCTGCCTCCGGGAACCCTCACTGTCCTCTTCTGAGGACCCTTGGGGTGACATCAGGGCCACCCGGCTCCCCCAGGGCCATGTCCCCAACTCAGGACGCTTTATGTAATCACATCTGCAGAGTCCCTTGTGCCACGCCACGTCACAAATTAGGGCCTGACACCTTTGGGGACCACCGTTTAACCAACCACATCGTCTAAACCCCAATGTCTAATTTTCACACTAGAAAACGGACACCCGGAGAACGTTACCAGCACAGTTTGCGCATAGGTCCAGGTGGGACCTTCATTGAGCTAATGCTTCCGTGGTGACACTTTTGACAGAGTGGCAGGTTCCAGACAGTCATATGTTGGAAGACCGGAAAGGATTGAGGGGAACCCAACGGTCATGTGAAAGGGCAAAAAAAAAAACACAAAAAAACGAGGAGAAAAACCCAAATTGCATCTACAAAAGCAAAGGAGAGGTGCTCTGCCCTGACGACTAGGTCCCCACCCTGCAGGTGTCTGAACGTCAGAAGGCTGCTGTGCCAGAGAGGGGGGGGGCTGTCCTCGGAGGGGTGGCCAGCACCCTGACGGGCGGGAATGTCAGCGACACCTCTGTCTCCTGCCTTCTCGCAGCCAAGGGCCTGGCCTCATGTCCGCACGTGCACAGTCCCAGCACGGGCAAGACACGTTTCAGGATGCCCGTCCAACTCAAGGGCCTCCTCCTGGGGAGAGCTGGGAGGGGGTCCCACCTTCAGAGCCTCCGACGCTGTGCAGGGTCCATGTGAATTGTAGAGCTATCGAAATGCACTGGGAATCTGCTCAGATGACATTGCAAAATTACATAAGAGGCGCGCACGTGTTTGGCATTCTCAACCTTTCACGGGGGTCGCCTAAGACCTTCGGAAAACACCTATTTTCGATGGTCTTAGGAACCGAGACACCGCTCCTCTATCCGTCTCCAGGCCCACATGCAGAGACGCCCACATACGAGTACCCGGCGACCCCTGGGAAAGGGTCATCCGACCCCCAAAGGGGTCGCGCCCCACAGGTTGAGAACCGCTGGTCTAGACGGCCATCAGGGAGGCCCTGAACGCTCCCCCGCACGACCCAGAGCCTCTTCTCAGGGTTCAGACACCCCAGGCGGCCGGGGCTCGCAGCCCACTTGGTTCAGCCGTATGCAGCACAGAAATAGTCCACGAACGGAGAAAAGACTCGTCGTGCAAGCACGTTGCTCAAGCCTGCAGCTCCCCCCACCGTTTTGTTTTGTTGGTTTGTTTAAAGCTTAACGCCAAACATTATTTGGATTTCTCTAGTTCTTCTCTAGTCTGACTTTCCTGCCCTGGGACCCCCTTCCTGGGGTCATAATGTGTCGTCTGGTTCGTCTGGGCTGTGACAGTTTGTCAGATCGGATTGGGGTGATTGGTGTTGGAGGGCAAGACCCCAGACACGAAACGCCCTCACGGAGGCCACAGACCGTCCACAGGGCTCGTCGCCACAGGGGTCGGTCTTGGTCCCCTGGCTGAGGTGGTGTTGGTGAGACCTCTCCGTCATAAACGGCCTTTTCCCGTCTTCCCGTCCTCTGCGGAAGGAAGTCACGGGGGGGCAGCCCACACTTACGGGGTGGGACCTGAAATCCCAGCTTCCTGGGGACGCGGCTCACGTCTGCACCAATGACCTGGCATCGTTCTCTGTGGGAGACGTGTTTTTCCTTCCCTGATGTATTCAATCGTGCATTGTCCTAGCAGCGTGGGCGCGTGGGTGTTTGTCTCAAGTTTGGGATTGGCATCCAGGGGCGGTCGTCCTTGTGAAGTTGGCGGGCCGCGGGGGCCACTTCCAGCCTGGTGGCCCCGTGCCTCAGACAGACCTCCGCCGTCGGGTGTTTTAAGCCTCTCTTTCTTTCCGGGCGCTATCGGGTGTTCCCTGCACATCGTGGCTCTCCCTGACTGTAGCCCCGGAACCAGCCACTCGTCCGGGGAGCCCCGGCTCCTTTGATGTGTCCGAGATCTGGGTGCTGGGAGATGGGACATATCAGCAGCATGGGGGACAGGTAGCGTCCGTCCGCTCCCCATTGATTTGTGTCCACCTCACGCATTTTCTTTTCTTTCTTTCTCTTTATACCCGTTCAGGACCCCTGCAGGGACAGAGAGCTGCGATGGCTGCAGAACCGTGTTCCCCTGCCCTGCAGATCCGAGCCAAGAAGTGGTGAGAACATCCCCGTCGGTGACCCGCCGCCGGCCGGCAGCCCCATGTGGACGCTCGGGTGCCTGGACGTCCCCGGTCAGCCACCGTCCGGAGACCGCCTGCCGGCCAGCATGCCGTCCCCGCCGCCCCCGGGGCTGAGCGGTGGGGGTGGGCACCACGGAGGAACAAGGCCATCGCCCGCCACGCATCTTGTGAAGCCATCGCCAGGCGGCCCGGACTCCTGGGCAGCGTCACCTCGGGGGCCATGCTGACATCTGTAACCTCCATCCACCCTTGTGGTCCCATCCAGCCATCCCTGCCCTCCCGCCTGGCCCAGTCCGTTGTGACGTTTCCATGAGCTTTCCTTCGTGCACGGTCGTCATTCACAGGGGTTCGGACGCCCAGCGGCAGGGGTGCAGGTACCTGCGTGGCCAGAGCAGCCCAGAGGACAACCAGCTTCCGACCACGCCATCGTCGACCTAGGTGCACGCGGGGCCTGACCACGTCATCTCAGACGCAGCCCCGATGCCCCGATGCCCCGAAACACACACAAGCCATGCCCAGCGCTTCACGGCCTCCTCCTGGGTCCCGGGAACGGACACCACGGGGCACCTGTTCATTCCCGTGGCCACCTCACCCCGGACGCGTGGGCCAGTGCGTTGCACGAAGATCCCGTGTTCTGGAAGAGATGAACACCCCTACGACACACAGACGGGAGACTTGTCCGTGGACGGGGAGCGTCCCGGAAAGTTCTGCAACCCCACCGAGCAGTAGTGACGTGGGAACTGCAAACGAGGCATCAGGCACGCTGCACATCAGGCCCTGCGTGACTGCGTTGCCTCGTCCAGCGGCCACGCAGGACTTTTGAGCTGTTTGTGGTTTTCCTCTGCGTCGTTGAAAAGCTGAGGGGGGTGAGAGGGAAATTCAGGGAGGCCCCGCGCGGTGGGGCGTGTCGGCATCAATGACCAAGCTTGGTGGTTTGCACCCCGGCCACGTCCGCCCCCGTCCTGCCCGTATGCACCCTGGTGACCATTTTATACACTGCCCCGAACGTGGCCATCATTCAGTTTCACAGGTGTGACGTGTGGCGCCTCCCTGTCGTCCTGTCATTGCTTCAGACATTCCTGTCAAAGAGCGCAGACATCATGGCTATTCCAGAAAATAAAATATTTTTGAAACCGCTCGGCACCGGGTGCAGCTCTTTGTCTCACGGCGGGGACACGGCCCCGACGCGGACGTGGCGAGCTCCGTGGCCCGTGAAAGTCACGGGGAGTTCGGTGACCCGCACGCGGGCGAGGCGCAGGGGTGTTTGTCCCAGCAGGCGGGCGCTGTGCAGAATGACACGCCGGTCTCAGGGGTCCGCGGGCACGTGCCCCACGGCCGCTGTCCCACGAGGCGGGTGCACCGACCGTGACACGCAGCCGAGTCTGGTGGGCTAGCCCAGAGCGGGGTGCAGGGAGTAAGGGGCAGAGCTGGGTGGCGTGCTTAATAAGCGCACTTCTCGCCGGGTAAAAAAACAAAGTGAGTCTTGTGCATAGAAGGCAGTCCTTTTCATCGTCACCCGAAGGCGAAAAATAGGGGACACGCTGGGCTGAGGGATGCTCTCGGATGTGTCAAGGATTGGCTGTGTCAAGGGGCTGGGTAGCGGGCGTGTTCCTCTGGGAAAGGGGCTTTGGAATCTTGGGGTGCCGGGTGGCCCGTCTAAAGGACCGGGGGCACACAGAGAAGGAGGGGCTGTGTTGGTGGTGACACAGGTCAGGGATGGAGGGCCCGAGCACCGCTGGGAAAAGGACCCCCGAGGCAGCCAGCCCCTCCCCTGTTATGGCGGCGCCTTGTGTGGAGACGCCTGGGTGGCCCGAGTCCTGAGCGTGTACCCTACGTATCCTTACTGTTATGCCCCCCAGACGCCCCTACTTCCCGTGGGTCCGGGAGAAGATGGGCACCCCCTCCGTGGAAGGGTCAGGACGTGTCCAGCCGAGAACCCCGGCTCAGAGCAGAGACTCAGTCATGCCGCCGTGTGGCTGGTGAAGCTAAGCCATTTGGCCCAGCTTAGCACAACGGAGGCGCTGGCGTGATTTCAACTACTGGGGTCCCACGCGGGGGTGGGGTGGGGGGGCCCAGGCTTTGGCCCCCGCGGCACTGGCGCTTGCTTTGGGGATTGTTGTGTTCTCAGTCTGAGCAGAGACAGCCCATTGTTCTTGCTGCATTTTAAACAGGGTCATTCATCACCTCTGTTTCGGCAGGCACGTCCACGTTTCTTGGATGCGTCTCACCCCAGAAACCTGTGGACCTCCGTTTCTCATATTGAGAGAGATGGAAATGTAAAACCGGGGTCATTTTGCCTAAAACGATATGCTAGTTGGCAGAGTTTTCCTTTGGAAAAAGACTAGCTTTGCTTTTGAGACACTCGAGTCATGTCCTCAAGTACGTTGCAGGGAACACTTGTAATGATCACCCTCTCAACTGTAGAATCATGGAGTGAGTTCCCGGATGCCAGCGGGGCTCGATTGTCTCCCCAAATCCTCAGGACAGTCCTGTGAGGTAGCCACCACCGTGGGTATCTCTGCTTTAAAGATGTGACGACGGAGGAGTGCAGACGCTGAGTAGCACACGCAGGAGGACCCAGTTGCTACCTGGGACTACAGGATACCTGTTCATAATCGCTGCCTGGGGCCACCCGTTCTGTCCCTCTGGGACCAGCAAACGGCCTGAAGGATGGAAAGGGGTTCGTAGTAAGAAGTTGAGGATCTTCCATCCATCCATCCATCCATCCATCCATCCATCCATCCATCTATTCATCCATCCATCCACCATCCATCAATCCACCATCCACCATCCATCCATCCATTCATCCATCATCCATCCATTCATCCATCCATCCATCCATCCATCATCCATCTATCCATCATCCATCCATCCATCATCCATCCATCCATCCATCCATCATCCATCCATCCATC
>NW_017732059.1:1130012-1131954 GCF_001890085.2 Hipposideros armiger
TGGGCGGACCTCCGTGGATGTGTAAACGACAGGCTTTTCACACGAGCGGCTCAATGCGTTCGGTACGTAGCTTGGGTAGGAGCGTTTGTGCAGGATGGAGGGATGCAGCCTGGTCTCCCGAAATCAGGAAAGCGTTTGCTGGGAAGCTTTCGATGAACCAACACACCTTAGCGTAGAGAACCCGCCACCAGCTCTCAGCCAAATTGAGCCAGTGGGTGCTTTTGGGGGGAGCCCAACGGGCTCTCACATTGTGGGCGTGCTGGGAGGCAATGCCTCGTTCCTTCAGCCAGGTCGGGGGCTCCTCCTGCCCGTGGGACAAGCTGGCCGTGGGGATTTGGAGTCTCCCATCCCCGACTCCGCCTGGGTTTCTCAGCTGTCCCTCCCGTGAGCACTGTTACAGGTGAGCAGGGGTCCGCTGCTCCAGCTCCTGAGAGCCACCAGGGCACGGCGGGTCCCCCATGCCCCCTCCGGGACCTCATCTTGTACCTCGGAACCAGCCATGGCGGGCGTCTGCACCACAGGGGTCGGCATGAGTACCAGACCCATGTCCAGTCCTTCTTGCTCTGGGGACTCAGGTTCAAACCTTTACCAGAATGGCACCGTCCTGACGGTAGGCGTCCCCCCCCCCACGGAGAGAAGGGGAAACAGGCTGGAAAGCATGCACCTGAGAGAAAAGGAACTTATTAAAATAATGGACAACTGTTCTAAGACAGAAAATACACACAAGGCCCAATGCAGCAATGTCACAATCTCAAGCGGCAGGTGCCACCCAGGCAGCTTCAGGTGGAGACCGTTTCCGTGGGCAAAAGTGTCACACTGGACACTGGTACAGTCGCCAACGTCCCCGCTGTGGAAAGGGTGGACACGCTTTGCACAGACCTGGACGCCTGATCCAGCCCAAACAGAGCTTCTGCCGTGTGTGGAAAAAATGGGGTTTATTTCCAATTTTTTTTTTTGCTGCCCTCCCGCCCCCCCCCTAAAATCTTCCAGCTAAAAATGAACGCATTGGGGTAAACATGTGGAGTCAAAGGACAATGTTGATTCCAAAATATTGTTTTAGGAGGCAGGGGAATGGACCCTTTATGGCGAAGGTATTTGAAGGTGATACAATGTGACATCGAGCGTTGCAAACATGTTTCAACACTGAGGTGGGAATTGAAGCAAAGCCATTAGTCAGAAACACAGGCCTGGAGATTATTTTTAAACGTCTGCAATAGGGGAATACGCCAAATATAGACTTTCATGCACTGAAGTGCTCTCCTGGGCTGCAGTTTATTGCTCCCCGACATGAAGCAACGACAGGATTAATCATTAATAGATGACAACAGACATGGGTCCCGGCGCATATGAAGTGAAAGAAACCTGTTTGAAAATGGTCATTCGCCAATGACACTGGAGTCCCGTAAACCCAGAAACATGTGAACGATATTGCAGCTGGGTAGGTTACAAAGGGGAGAGAGAGAGAGAAAGAGGGAGAGATTGATTTTAGGTGAGAAAAAAAAACATGATAGGAGACCCATCATCACCGAGGAGGCCTGGCTTTCAAAGAACCATAACAAACACAGCTCACAAACCAAGAAAAGGAGGCCTGGGAACCGAAGCGTACATTTTCCAGTATTTCGTAAGTAGCGAAGCAACCCAAATTGACACGTCATTCTGAGACTGCACCTGGAAGCCACTATGGGGACGTGATTTGCAGCTGCAGATAAAAAGGGACTATCATCGCTCGGTGCTGCAGCAAGAAAACAGCCCCCCGTCCGCTGCCACGTTAACGGACTCCGAGGCCCAGACGTCACAGTCCCTCTCAAGGCTTTGTCCTCCATTCCAATTAAAGGACGCTGTACAGCCTTCAACGCTGTGGCGAATCAAAACGGCTTTAGGATGAATGCGTGTCAGCAGCTATCTCGGAGCTACAATCCAAACGACACCTTGGAAGCTGCTG
>NW_017732059.1:1133944-1137400 GCF_001890085.2 Hipposideros armiger
AGCCAGGCTCAGTCCGGTGGGAGCTGCGCAGCCTGGGAGGTCCCCCCACACATGCCCGCCGTGGGGCGGCCAGCACACAGGGACCGTTGCCCCAGAGGCCAGCTCAGTGCAGCTGGCCATTCACACTGCAAGGCTTCAGGCTGAACTTGACCCTGCAGAGATCCACCCCGCACCCCCACTCCAGGCCCTCGCTGGGCTGTCTCTCTCCTTCCTGCCCCTGTTTCCTTTGCTCTTGGGGTCCTGAGAGCTCACCCTGGAGCCCCCCAGCCTGGGACTCCCAGGAATAACGGAAGGACGGGGGCCTGATCACCACGCGTGGAGCGTTTGCACCTGGGCTGCAGACAACCCCGGATGCTGTCCAGGTCCCAGCTTGAAGCTGCAGGTCAGGAGGACGCCGGGGGCTTGCGGGCCCCCCTGACCTGCCGCCGGCCCGGAGGACTCTGTGTGGGCTGAGCTGTGTGTGTTGACAAGGTCCTGAATCCCTTGGCATGCACAGAAAAAGCACTGCAGTGTGTGTGTGTGTCTGCAGTACTTTTCCGCTTGCAAAATAGACCACCTTTCCTGCATTCAGTTTATTTTTTTCACCAGCGACAAAAAAAAAAGAAAAAGAAAAACACAATAAAACGCCAACCTGGGAGTGTTAATGAGATGCCAAATTCAATTCCCCGGCTCCCGAGACAGCGGGAGGTGAGCTGGCACAGGCCCAGAGGCATGACTGCGTCGTCACCGCCTGGGGCCGACCCCCCCGCCGACACTCACCTCTCCAGGGAGAGGCCCCCTGGCATCCGGCTCCGTTTAAAAACACGGTGATTGACACAGGTGCTGGTATGCACTTGTGGCGTTGGGCCTCGGGGCCCGGCTTAGCCAAGCCCCGTGTTTCAGCCTGGGCTGGGGGCTCCCCTGGGGCGTGGGGAGGGTCTGCCTCCACGTGACACGGCTGTTGGCAGGAGTGGGGTCCTTGTGGCCGCTCACACCGAGGGCTTTGTGCTCTGTCTGGCTGCTGCCGGCAGGCCCCCCGCCTTCCCTGGCTGCACNGTTGGCAGGAGTGGGGTCCTTGTGGCCGCTCACACCGAGGGCTTTGTGCTCTGTCTGGCTGCTGCCGGCAGGCCCCCCGCCTTCCCTGGCTGCACGTGACAGCCTTAAACACCGCCGTGAATGTGACACCCCCATCGTCTTTGCCACATCCTGTTCATTACAAGAAAGACACAGGCCCCCCCAAATCCACAGGGCGGGGAGGACAGCATGGTGTGACGATTAACAGGCGGGGGTCATCGGGGTCCTTCTGGAGGGTCCTCACCCTCGGAAAAGCCTCACGCTCTGGCCCTCTCTCCCGTTGTCTCCGGAGATCTCACACAGAAGGTTCTGGAAGTCAGCTGGTTGGGACATCACCCCACCTCTGGCCGTGGCCGGTGGCCACACACGATGCTATAACAAGGTCGGACGCTCGCTTGGTCTTTCAGAATGTCTCACAGCTGTGCCTGAAGGCCCACCTGAGGATGCTTATGGTTTAATTTACCTCCGGGCGAATTGCGTCCGTGGCCAAAAACGAGGAAAGCAGGCTTGCCAACCCGCAGGGGGACAGGCGGCCGAGGAGAAGCAGCCAATGTATCACCATCCTGGCCACACGCACAGGGTCCGATACCCTGCTCTCCCATCGCACGCCGGGCATCGGGAGCGAGGGGCAAAAAAAAAATAATAATAATAATGAATTCCTTGAGTGCCAAAATACATTAGGAACATCACACCCCTGTCTCTTGTGTGGATTCAGGTCAAATATTTATACCAAGGCAAGCTGAGCCCCCAATGCCATGTGCTCTGCAGTTCCTGCTATTAAAAAAAGCAAGACAAGCTGCCAGCAAAGGGGAAGATGTCACCGCCCCAAACAGGAAACCGAGAGGCGTGGTGGGAAACTGCAGCCGGAACAGAGAGGCAGATCTAAGACACAGCCGGAGGGAGACGGCCAGCCACCGACATGGCACGGACGGCACCTGCTCGAATCGGTCCCACGGACACGGCCGCCGGTGGACAGGTGGCAAGAACCCCATTCACGGAGGAAAGTGGGGCTTCGGAGGGATACACTCTAATCACACAAAATGTCCCAAACCGTGACACCAGCAAAATAGGAGAGTAACACAGCTTCTTGTGTGTGTGTGTGTGTGGGGGGAATGACAAAGAAAAAGAAAAGCAAAAAACGTTGCTGCACCGGACCCAGGGAGACAGTGCTCTAGCAGGAATTGGAGACATTGTCAGGAATTACTTTTTATATTTAAAAAAATAAATAAAAAAAGAGGAGAAGGCAGGCAAATACAGAAATCCCTTCTATGTCAAGAGAATGACAGGAAGAGGTCTCATAAAAAACACACCACGCTGCTGGAGTTTCCTCTCTGCCATGCTTTGTATCCGAGGGAACGTTTTTTTGCCAGTTGGATTATTATCGCCTTCAAAAGGAAATGCGCTATGAAAGGGCCCATAGGTAGCAGGCCAGTGGGGGCCTGGCTCCGGTCGTAGAATAACATGAGTGATAATCAGCTTCTCAAATAGGGTGTCATTCCAGTGAAGCACTCTTGGGTTTTGNTCTTGCTCTAGGCATAATAACGTCCCCTAAACGCCCACGTCCTAATCCCTGGGTCGTAGACAGAATGATGTCCCCAAACATGGCCCCCTCCTAATCCCTAGAAGGACATTTGGATGACATTCAAGACATTGAGGGAAACACAACAACAGCTCTGACGGCCATTCCAGAAAAAGAGTTCCAAAATTGCTTTGCAGGGTGGACTAGGCACTGGCGTCGGTGCATAGCTTCCCAAGGGGAGGGCTGCAAAGGTGACCATAGTGACATTCAGCAATGAGGTAGGTAGGTAGCACTTTTTCTAGGATGGGTTCACGAACGCAATTGTCAGACCTCTATTACTGGTCAGAGCAAATACACTTCCAGAGGCCCCCTTGTCAGAGCGTAAAGTCCGTGCGAATCACCCAGGGGTCTTGTTCCCTGGGCCAAGACAGGACATTTGTAACCAGTTCCCAGTTAACGCCAATGCTGCTGGTCCGGAGACCACATTTGCAACTGCCAGGTCGAAGCTGTTTTCCAGCCTTGTGGTTTTACTCTTTTAAAAAGTGCCCCAGTTCCCCTCCCATCCCTCCATCCCCCAGGCCAGGGTTTCTTAGGGCTGGCGTGTCCGGGGACCTCGACCCTGGACTCTGAGCTCACTCATCCAGAGCAGTGGCTTTGTCGAGTCTTTTGAAAAACGTTCATCATTTTCCAAAATTACTTGGACGGTTGATCCACCAGAAGGCGTGCGCCCTGTTCCCTCCTAATTGAAACTGCAGATATGTCCTGACAAGCCGAACACGCGCACAATTAATTATTGGAGGTTCCCCTTGGCTGACGTCTAAAACCTTCCGAGCTTGTCATCCGTTCCCAAATTTAATTTCTCACAAAGGCGGCGGCGGCGGCGG
>NW_017732059.1:1146070-1157392 GCF_001890085.2 Hipposideros armiger
ACTTTTTATATTTAAAAAAATAAATAAAAAAAGAGGAGAAGGCAGGCAAATACAGAAATCCCTTCTATGTCAAGAGAATGACAGGAAGAGGTCTCATAAAAAACACACCACGCTGCTGGAGTTTCCTCTCTGCCATGCTTTGTATCCGAGGGAACGTTTTTTTGCCAGTTGGATTATTATCGCCTTCAAAAGGAAATGCGCTATGAAAGGGCCCATAGGTAGCAGGCCAGTGGGGGCCTGGCTCCGGTCGTAGAATAACATGAGTGATAATCAGCTTCTCAAATAGGGTGTCATTCCAGTGAAGCACTCTTGGGTTTTGTTCTTTTGTTTTTAAAGGAGTTCCCTAAGTCAGAGCACGGTGCCTCTCTCTCTTACTCCTTGCAAATCCCATAAAGGTTCCCGTCCCTGCACACCAATTAGCTCTCAACGATGGCGAAGATGATCTCAACACAGCAGGGCTCCTGTCAAAAATAAAAACACGTGAGGCGTCAGATGGGAATTTCAACGGTAAGCTGCCCACAGCGGGGGGCTTGAGAAAAGCCTGAATATCGCGTTGTAACCGTGTGGACGGAGGGCTCCCCGGGCCACCTTCCACCCCCGACGCCCAGCGAAATGTGGGCCGGACGGGATGCCAGGTCTCTTCCAAGGACAGGGACATAAGATGCAGGGTGTGGGGCACACAGCAGGGTACGCGGTTCTAAATCCAGGCTCCCAGGAAACGCTGCCAGCTCAGTTTCCGCTGGCTGGACGTGCCACCCCGGGGGACTGAAGGCCTCCGTGCCATCCCGGCGGCCAACGACACGGAGGCGGCCAGGGGCAGGCGTCCCATCGGAACGATGCACGATGCGTCCTTGAATAAGCTGGATGTTTTAAACGACAGGAAAATGCGGGGTGCGGGTGAGGGGGTGTGGGGGGGAGTGCTTGCACGTGTTGCATTTCCTTCCACGTTTGAGGTTGTCGTTCGAGGCAGTGCATGGCTCCGAGTCTGAAGGTCATGGATGCCATGGGGATGCTCATCCTTTGCACAACGGGGAACGCACAGGCGTCACGCTTTTTACATCTTGGCTTTCTTCTCGCCCTCACGTGGCCCTGTCTTCCTCACCTGGGCGTCCCGCCGCACCTGGGGACCCCACCGCGGGTTCGGGTGCCATGGTGGCTAAAAGGTGGCGGCCCTGAAAAAAGACGACCTTGATCCTTAGGTCCAGTGGTGGCCAAATGGACAACACCCTTCTCTCCACACCCGCTGTGCCGATGGGAGACCCTCTCCCCCGCTCCCCGCTTTCCGCCGTGAGCTCGTGCAAACGCCCAGAGCTGATACCCCGATCCTTGGTCTTGCTCTAAGTGGGGGTGAATCCTGATTTGTGAGGTCCCTGGGTGCCGCGTCCTCCTCCCAGACATCGCCCCCTGAGAGGACCTCTTGAGTGTTGTCCTTTAGTAAAAATGAGCAACTCGGCCTAAGAGCAGCAGCATCTGAGAGTCGGGTGACGAGGAACAGTCCAGAAAATGTCCTGTCTCCAAATGGAGGGGGCGTTTTCAAGGCTGACCTGCCTCGTTTGGTCTTTTTCTTGACTAGAAGGAGACCCACCGACAGGCCGCCGCTTTCAGGATGTCAAAATATATTTTGCACTTTGCCTAGAAGCAACAGAACCCTTCCAAACAAATGTTGAAATAACTATTTGGTGTCCTGCCACGTTGGACGGTGAAGCTTCAGGGTTTCTTCCCAACGCAAGACGCCTGGCGGTGCCGTCAGCATCCAGGTGGGGACGTCTCCCTGGGCAAAACCCTTCAGGAAATTGGAGGGCGGGCCCACGCTGGCCACACACGGGAGTCTCGGCTTGGAAAGCAATGCATTTGTGGTTGAGCTTCTTTAACTTTTAAAACACATCGTCCTGCACAATAAGAGATGCAAATACTCCCCCCCACTTCACCCCCCCAAAAAAACAAACAGAGGCAAACGTGGAGAGTGGACTTGCTGCTTTTCCCGGCAGGCAGAGACATGCAAAGGCTACCGGTGTGTTATATAAATTAGCTTTCATTTGGCTCCAGGAAGACAGCCTGAAAACAAGCGAAGATGAATAATTTATTTGTTGAATTAAAAGAAACACACAAAGCGGGCCCTTCCCACGCATGCCCGGGAGAGCAAGCCCAAGTAATTAACCTGGTGATATGAAGGCAGATATAACGACGGAACAGGAAGGCATATTACCTACACCCAGGACCCGGCGTCCAAATTTACAGTCCCTCGCGGGAAGCTTCCTGGCTTCAAAGCCACGGCGTTCTGTCTACGCAGAACGGTTGAATGACGCGTCTCTTCACGCGACTCATTGATTTGGTTTTCTCACGCTCACGCAGGCCTCTTCCAAATTCTGCGTTGGATGCAAACATAGACGGTCCAGCAACATTGTAAAACCAGGACGGACTCTGGCCACCGTGACCCATTGGAGGCACAGACCCCAACGTCTTCTGGGAGAAGTGAGGGTCTGCTGTGTAAACCGCCCGGCGGGTGGTGCTGTGTGACAGCGGCCTCAGCTCACCAAGGCCCTGGGCCAAGGTGGACAGCAGGAGGGGTCCCCACGCACGAGGGTCAGAATAGCGGTGAGATTCATACGCTCGAACCAGGGCTGGAGGTGCCAACGGGGGCAAAGCTTTAGAGCAATGGGGGGCGCATTGCTCTGTGCAGCTCTCTCTGTGGGTGCCTACCGGTGGCCGGTGGTGCAGCTCCGACAAGCTCTGCCGCCTTCATCGCTTCTCGGAGGGGGTCCGGCACGCCCTCCCCTCACTTAGGGGGGCTCACGTCCTATCCTGACACCGGGCCCCTTGGGTGTGACAATGTAGAGGTCATTAAAACGATAAACATGGGTAAGATCCTGGGGGCTCTGTGCGGGGGGGCCCCTGAGGACAGGGCTGGTGGGGGACTCACCTCTAGGGTAGGTTACATGGCCCGTGGCAGTTTTGCCTTCAAGGCCCCCTTCTTCCGTTAAAAAAACTTATTAAACATTGTATTTCACGACCCTGTCGGAATAAAAGTAAATTTGGACCAGGCTGACTGGTGGTAGTCACCCCGTTTCTCTTCATTTCGAAAGAAATGAAAGCATTTTCGTTTCCAAGTTCACAGACCCCAGGCACCGCGTCTGTCTGTCTGAGGGGTGAGTGACATGGCCCTGCTCACACAAGGAAAAAAAAAATTTTTTTTGGGGGGTGAAAGGAGAGCATACTGGATGCAAACACAGTTTTGATCATCAAGAAACATCCAAGACGGTTGAGCCAGACCCAAGCGTCCTGGCGAAGAATCTGTTATGACCTGGGCAGCTTCTGGTCGGCTCACACGCAGGAAAACTTGCCTGGTGGACGCGTCAGCCCTGGCTCCGGGTGGGTCTGTGCCCCAGCCGTCCGGCGTGCGTGGGTCGGTCTTAGCCCGGGGCCCTGCACAGACGCGTCCTGATGTCCACCTCGGGCCTGGGCCTGCCTCTGTCTTCACCACTGGCCCCCGGGGTCTCCCCACTTCTCTGCTTTCCTGGTAGGCATCCCCGTACTGTAATGCAGTAAGGAATTTGACTTCGAAAGAGTGGTTGTGCTTCCGTCCCAGCTCCTGCGGCGTGACCTGTAAACGCTTAGGATTTCTCCAAGCGACAGGCACGTCTTGGTTCATTCAGGGTGGACCCGGGTAGCGTATGCTAATGAGGAGACTTGCGTGGGCCCCTTGTTTAGCCAAAGGAGATGACCCAGGATGACGAATGAAAAAACCAACGTGTGATTAGGGGGTTGAAGGTTTGAGTCGTGTGATGCTAGCCTGACCTTTGGGGTGGACACAGCAGGCGAAAGACTGAGGCCTGGCCAGCCGAGTGGCTCAGTTGGTTAAGAGCGTGAGCTCTGAGCAACAGGGTCGCCGGTTCGATTCCCACATGGGCCAGGGAGTTGCACCCGAGCTGAGCTGCCGCTGAGCTGCCAATAGGTAGCAGGATGGCTCAGCTGGTGAGAGCATGTGCTCCTAACAACAAGGTTGCTGGTTCGACTCCCACATGGGATGTGGGCTATACCCACCCGCAACTAAGACGGAACATGGCACCTTGAGCTGAGGGGCTGTGAGCTGCCGACAGGCGGTCAGATGGTGACTGGACTTGGAGCTGAGCTAGCTGCGCCCTCCACAGCTAAGACTGAAGGACAACAACTTGGCTGTTCCCCTTCCCCAATTCCCCAATAAAAAAACCTTTAAAGGCAATCAATCAACGGACCGTGCCTACATAATGAAACCCCAATAAATACACCGCATACCAAAGCGTGGGCGACCTCCCTGGCTGACAATACTCTGTGCACGCTGTCACATAACAAGGACAATTGAAAACCACGACTGTCCAAAGGATTTGCAAGCTTCATGTATGGGACACTCCCAGGGTTTGTCCTGTGTGTTTCTTCCCGTGGTCCTAACTTGTACCTAAGTCTCTGCTAAAATGGTAATCGTAAGTATAGGCCTTTCCCGAGTTCTGTGGATTGTCTGGCAAATTATTAAACCTGAAAGGGGCCTGAGGGGTCCACCCTTGAACTTGCAACTTGGTGTCCGAATTGAGGGCGGTTCTGTGGGGACCGCTGCCTTTGCCTCTGCCCGGAAGCTGTCCCATTCTCCACCCAACCCATGTCCATGGTTCCCAAATCAGGTGGGATGGACTTGCCCTGATCACACAAAGATCCACCCAACTGCAGCTCGGGAAGTGGCTTCATGTGGGGGAAGTACGTGTCTGTACATTTCTAGAAGGCCTTTTGAAAAGGAAAGCCCCTGTTTTGAAAATAACCCTCTGGAAGGTGGGCATGGGTGTGAGACAGGATATAAGAACGGACCCACCTACATTATCTGAGGAACGTTCGCCAAACCCATCCAGAAAAAAAAAACCCTTCGAGTCCTCGGGCTGGAGATGCACTTGGCGAACCAGAAAAGACGTTTACCAAAAAAAAAAAGCGTCTGGGGGTTATATGTTCAGCTATCGACGCCGTGGCCATTTTAGAACAAGACTAGGATGCAAACTATATATATAAACACGTGAACAAATAAACACCCACCTGTGACTTAGCTGCCCCAGCTAGAACACCTTAGCTTGTAGCTGGATGTCTGCTAGCGAGTGGGGGATGGTCTTGAGGTTTTTCTTCCCGTGACCGCACCGAGGATGCTTCCGGAAAAGGTGACAGTGAACTTAATTTGCATACAGAGGAGTGCCTGGGTCTGAGGAAAAGGAAACACGTATGCAAAAATACACGGACAGGGAATCCCTGAGTGTGTGTGTGTGCATTGTGTCATGAGGTTATACTCTGTGGGGAGGTGGGAAGACAGAAAAATAATCTGTATTTTTATAAAAAAAATGGTTTTGCTGTGATAGGATGTAAATATTATACACATGGATTCCGTAAACATCAGTAACCACGTTTGCCACTGTGGCCATGTTCGCCGTGTGCAATTCGGTGGCGCCAGTTACGTTGACGCGATTGTGCGAGCACCCCCACTGTTCTCTGTTGCCAAGTATTTTTATTGCAGATATCCGGGAGGAAAAACGCGTGCTTTCTAAAAATGTATTTGGACAAAGGCTTGGGGAATTGAGGCCAACTAATCTTTCTGAAAATGATGACATCATTGGAGTCCGCTAAAGCCCAGCGTATTAGGGAAGCGAGGTGATGTGTTTCCCCCCGCCCCACCCCCTGTCATCCTGGGGCCCGTCCGACGTGCGTCCCGGGGACGCCTGGGACTCAGCAATCCTTGTTCTGCGGATGGATGAACGAATGAGTGAACAAAGGAACAAATGAATGAACATTTAAAATGAACCATCCTCGTGAGTGTCCTGTATCGCAGCGGCGTTTCAGGCATTAGCCCCCTCGGGCCGCGTTTTATAATCCCCCACGTTGCACTTTAGCATTATTCTAAATAGCTTTCGCTGATGTGCTCAGAGGATGAATCCCTTAATCCTCTCAGTGACCTCTGAGCGTCCCCCACACTTACCCTTTCCAGTTCCTGAGCATCTCAGAACAATCTGGGAAGCCAAACCCACGTCCGCTGCCAAATCGCCGGCTCCATTTCCTCACAATCATTATACACCTATTTTAGGAAAGAGCATGGCTTCAGAGTGTTAAAAAAAAATAATAATGTGACGTCCATTGACCTGGATGCTGTTTGAGCCTTTCTGCCTTTGTGGGAAATACGCAAAGGACGTGAAGTTTGCTGCCACTGGGTTTCGGTCACAGGCTGGAGGGCGAGTGGCCGGCGTTCCAGGACTCCATGGGGGACACAGAGCCGGACCCCCCCACCCCCACCCCAAGGCGGCAGGACCCCACGGAGCTCGCAGACGGCCGCGGTCGGAGCTGTGACTACGGTGTGACCTCCACTGACACCAAACACACAAACCCGCAGCTGTGGTCCGTGGACGTGGAAAGCAGAAACGCCTGTAACTGAGGCCCCGTTTACTCTTGACGACACACGCAGGCCAGCCTTCCTAAGGGTTGTCGGGTTTCATTACAGAGGGGTGCGGTGAAGGGGGCTCATCAGACCTCTGCTGCCTCCCTCCCATCCTGCCTTCCTTCATCCTGTTCTGTCTTACATCCTGACGGGGACATCCAGTGTAGGTGACATGTCCCCTCCCCACCCGCACGGGAACTGTCGCTGTCCTCTAACGCATGGGCCACGTGCCCCTCCTGACGCAGTCTCTGCGCTTCTCTGCTGGGCTCAGCCCGTGTTGGGGGGCTGCCCCACGTGGGCCATCTGAGGCCGTCCCCGGGCTGTCTGTGGATGGTCAGCCAGCAGAGAGCCTTCCAGGTGCAAACATCCCACATGGACAGATCACTCAGACGTCAGCTGGGCAGTGCCAGTAAAACTGCTGGTTGGGACGTTTCTTTATGGGAAAAATGCAGGAGTCATTCAACTGCTGTTTAAGGTGAAGCACTGACCTGCGTCCCACATGACCCAAAGCCATTGGGGGGTTTGACAACCTGAAAACCATCAACAAAGAACCAAGGGAAATGTCCACAGCTGGAAAACAACACAAGGGCTATGCAAAATGAAATGTCCACCAAACAGGCTTTGCTGCAGACACCAAATGGCAGAAAGGCTCAGGGATTTTGAAAACATGGTCAGAGGAAATATACTAAAGTGAAAACCACCGGAGAAAAACAGCATCAGAAAACGGCCAGAGTCTAGACACTATTGAGTAGTCTGCAATCGTTGCATGACGTCATCCATCTAGTGTTATATAAATGACACGCTACAATATGCAGTATAATGTCACACCATGTGTCATAATAGCATATACCTAACACGTGCGTTACCATGGGAAGGCCATACGCCTAAATGCATGCAGCATAATAGATACGAGGTCTGACAATTAAGTTTGCAAACTCACCCTAGAAAAAGGGCCACGTACCTCATTGCTGAATGTCACTGCAGTCACCTTCGAAGTCCTCCCCTTGGGAAGCTATGTACCGACGCCAGTGCCTAGTCCACCCTTCAAAGCAATTTGGGAACTCTTTTTCTGGAATGGCCATCAGAGCTGTCGTCGTATGACCCTTGATGTCCTGAATGTCATCCAAATGTCTTCCTTTCAATATTTCCTTTATCTCCGGGATACACCCAGCAGTAAGCCGTGGCTTCTGACTTCTGTGGAGGAAAGTGGGGGGGCATTCAATCCAAGAATTCGCACTGTTCACCACCAAACAATGCCAGTTCTTTCAAAGCAATACATAAGGGCCCACACGTTGTCCGGCTGGGTCTACAAGACAAGGCGTGACCCCCAGTGACGGTCCTTAGTGAACGTCACCAGGGTTAAAATAAAAACCAGGACTTTAAAAAATAAAGTGGGCCCAGGACCAAAACGTGCAGTCACCCTGTTAGGTACTTAAAGCACATTTGAAATGAATGCACGTGGCAGGCTCTGATTGGGGGGGGGGGTTGGAGACCCCCAAGACGGGCCTCGGTCTTACAAAACAGCCCACTTTGGAGACACAAGGACGCACAGGCATCACCCAGGGACACTGTCACGGCACCTCTGTCTTTGTCCCTCCGTTCATGATAACGGCAGAAAATAAAATTGGATGGCTGATTTCGACACGGGCTTCCCAGTCACGCTCTCCCGGTGTCCTGCAGACATTTCACGGACACGCGTGATTCTGCGAACCCCCCACAGGGGCCTCCGACGCCATCACAGCAGCTTCCAGCACAAAGGACCACAGGCCAAAGAAACAAAACCGCGCGGCCGGGCTCATGGTCTGGCATGTTCTAAGGAGACGTGGGTGCAGCGTCTACTCACCGCGACGCTGGAGCTAAGATTCCGGGCGGGAAACCCCAGGAAAGCAGGCGCTGAGGACAGAAGTCACGGGCACCGTGAACAGTTGACAAGCTCCTGGCTTCCCCTCCCTGGAGAGCCCACAGACCACACAGGCTGGTGAGATACAACCACACGCATGGCGGACTGGCTGGACGGCTGGTGTCCATCTCCTGGCCCTCTGGAGCTCAAGCGGAGACAGGGTGCCCCCAAACCCCAATCCTAAATCACAGGGTAGCGGAGACGATTAGGCGTGTCCCAAAGCCCGAGGTAAACATAGTCACTCTTATCAGGCCCGACAGCAAACGGCTCAGACCGGGGACCTCCCAGGACCTGAGGGCCAAGACCAGACCTGTCTCCGGGCAAAGGGAATTCTTGACACCCCTCCTGGGCATGCGAGCGATGTTCTCCATCTGGACGGGATGTGCTAGGACTTAGAACAACGATAGAGCTGTGGGGCGATGCCCTCCCGCCCTGCACACAAGCATCCGGACCCCTGTTCCCCCTACACACCCCGCAGTGCAAGGGAGGCACCCCCCACAAAGACTTAGCAACCCCTATAAGTGCCGAAGCTGGGAGACGCTGCTCCCAGGCGAGCCTGGGGTGGTCCTCTCCTTGCTAACACAGGTGGGACGTCTTCTCGCTAAGCGTTCATAGTTCATGCATCCTTTTCTCACCTGTGACCGTTGTGGGGCGGGAGGGCGGGTGATTCTGAACGAAGGTCACTTGCAAAATGTCCACTCTGCCTTGGTAATCCTTGTGTTGAGTCTGAACCAGCCAGCCAGCTACAGAACTGGCAGGGGCAAGGGTGGCATCCAGGGGACACCTGCCTGGACCAGAGAGAGGCCCGCATGCGAGAGACCGGCTCCCACAAGTGCAGGGGTTCCCTTAGGTGGAGACGGAGTCGGGGAGGAAAGAACGCGGAGACAGAGAAGCGCTTTTCAAGAATTAATGTCTCACTTTATTTTTACAGCCTGTCCTTTTTATACTGGGCAGGTAACTATTTCCGTCATTGAGCTGTTTTTCCCAAAGTTGTTTTTCCACGTTTAAACCTTTACCCATTAGGAAATTGTTTTCTACATAGTTTCAATGTTCCTTCCTTCCCAGGGTCCATTTTCTTTAGAAGTTTGCTTTTCACCGAATTTTACTTCCTCACGATGTTTCTTTTGCAGGGTACAGCCGGATCTGTTCTTCACTAATGACTAACTTATCCTAACTATGTATCAATTTCTTCCACTAATGGCCAGAGCTGAGTTCCTGCCTTGGCACTTAAAGGATGTTTACTACTTAGCAACTATTTCAAACACTACTGGCTAAACAGGCTCTTCAAGAATTATAAGGTGCATAACTTGTCTATCACTAAGAATCTATCATTAAGAAACTAACAGTAAAACAGAATTATCGTAATATGTCCAAAACTCACTTATTTAAAGAAAATAAAACAATCAATATAAGAAGGGGTGTCAGATCTTTATCCTACTGGGGGCATCCAAAGGGGAATTTAAATTTTTCAAAACATTAAAGCAGCATCTGTTTCTCAGCCAGAGCTTCAGGATTTGTCCCAATAGCAGTGTGATAGGCATGTCAGATACTGAGGTGCAGCCGGCTCCCAACACCCGCAGGAGCTAAGCAAGGGGTGCCCTCCCGCCAGCCAGCAGGGACCTCGGCCCTGCAGCTGCAAGGATCCAGGTTCTGCCCACGGCTGGGGTGAGCCTACAGGCAGGCTCTGCCATGCCATCCCCAGTGGGTGGACACCTGGGTTTTCACCTTGTGAGGCCTTACCTGGGTGTGAGATGGTGCAGGCGGAGACGGGGAGGGGGCTGTTCCGTCTGTCCCCTCCCGGCGAGCAGGCGTTGTCAGCCATCTATGGAAAAACCCGCCTGTCCATTTGCATTTTTGTACGGACCGGCCAGAAATTCCACTGGTCCCAGCGGGGAGGGGCATGGAGGTCTGGTGGCCTGCCCGCTGCTGGGTCCTTGTGATTGTGACACTTGGGGGACACGGCTTCCCATCCAACACACGGGGGCCTCTTATGGGAATCCATGTAGGGTGGGGAGAGGGTTGGGGGCTAGTGTGACACGCCTGTCGGTCCTCGCGGGGCGCGCCTGGGCATACATGGAACGCTCGCTGGCATGGTGGACACGCTCCCAGGTCCTCTTCCTCAACCGTGCTCAGGTGGCACCAGCAGGTCTGTGTCCCAGCGTCTCAGCTCCGCCCCTGGAGCCCGGCCACCGCGGGTGACCTCCCCAGAAGAGCCCAGCCTGCATGCAGGGAGGCACCCCCTCGTGCTGGGCGTTCCCTCTGCAGGGAGGCCCGCTGCGTTTCCTTCCTGTGGGGGTGGGGTTACGGCTCTGGAGGGCTGTGGGGTAAGGAGTGTGTCGCCCTGCGTCCCAGCCGGGGCAGCCGTCCTGGACGGCCTCCGTTCTGGGCCTTGGGGAGGGGTTGGGGGGTCCCTGCTGGTGTGTGTGAGCGCTGCTGGTGTGCAGTCCAGTGGGTGTTAGAATTGGGGGGGGTGAGGGTGGGGATCTGGGGTCCCAGCAGGCTTTGAGGTCCTTGTGGGGTCTGGTGCCCAGTTTCGGGACCACTAGGGGTCTGGTAGGTGTCCCCGTGGGGCTCTGGGTTGGGGTCTGTGTGTTTTGATGGCAACTCTGGATGGAGGTCCGTGGTCCCAGCGGGGGTCTGGGTGGGGGTTTGGGGCAGAAGCGTAAGGGGATGTGTGATCGGGGATGTGGGGTGTCATAGCTGTGCTCTATATCACAGTGTATGGTTTCAGGGGTCCCCGTGAGAGTCCTGGTGGGGGTCCATGAGGGTCCTGGTGGGGAGTTTTCAGTCCTGGTCAGGGTCCCTGCGGCCTCGGTGAGGAGCTGGGTGACGGTCCATAGTTTGGGGGAGGGGGGTGTAATCCCTGAGGGGTCTTTACTGTCCCAATGAGTTTGTGTGGTCTGGGGGCGGGGACCTGGGTGGGGGTCCCATGGTAGAGAGTGTTCCTACCCAAGGGGTCCCGTGGTGGTGGTGGTGGTGGTGGTGGTGG
>NW_017732059.1:1158257-1167151 GCF_001890085.2 Hipposideros armiger
GGCCATGTCGCTTTTGTCTGCGGCGCGGGCGGCCCTGCGCGTGTACGCGGCGGGCGCGGCCGTGATCTTGGCGCAGCTGCTGCGACGCTGCCTCGGGGGCTTCGCGGAGCCAGGTCAGCGCGGGGGGCGCGGGGCGCGCGGGGGCCCCCCACACACACACTCACCCCGAGGCGCGGGGCGGCGGATCGGGGCGCGCCGGGCCCGCGCGCGGCGTGACCTTGAGGGCGGGGCGCCCCGGGAAGGAGGGGCCGAGCCGGCGCGCGAGTGGGGGGTCATGCGCCCCCCCCAACCCCACGACCGGGTGGAGTGGGACGGGCCTAGCGCGCGGGGGCCTGGGGGTGGCCTGTGCGGCCCAGGGAGGTGGGGGGGGCGCCTCCGTTCAGGGGCGACTTGGTTTCTGCTTCGCGACCCAGCGAGTCACCCGCCTGCAACTACCCGGGGTGACGGCGCGCTCCCGCCGCCGCCGCCGGGGTGAGGCAACAGTCGTTGCGTCTCTTATTGTGAAAACGTCCTTTCGAATTCCTCTATTTTGCTTTCGGACGCCTCTGGTTCCGCGTGGGAAGACGCACGCGTGGCCATCCTGCCGCGCTGAGCAGAAGCCAGCATTGTGCAGGGAGCCCCACCCTCCAAACCTCCCCCCCCCCAAGGGAGATACATCCGCACGTCGGATGGCATCTCAGGTTGCAGTTGCGTGAGAAACGGCGTTTTTTACACACAGGAACGGCGATTGGAAGTGAAGAGAGAGCAGGGTCTGCCCCGGCCTGCGGCCTGGCGAGCCTGTGCCTTTCATTTAAAACCATTTTTTACTCTGTTGAGGCGACGTGGGTTCGTGACACTAAATTTCAGGGGTACAACGTTATGATTTGGTGTCTGCCTGCTGCGTTGCGTGGTCACCACCCAAAGACGAGCTTACACCCGTTTCCGTGTGTCCGACCCCCTTCATGCCAGCTGCCTTCCCCCCACCTCTTCCCCTTCCCCCAGTCCCCCGTTCTGTGGGTCCCCACACTGTCACTTATGAACCGCGAAGGACTGTGCAAAGCTGGGGACACCTCGCGTGGTGTAGCCACTTCAGTCCAGGGTCCAGCAATGGAGTCCTTATTGGTGCTCCGGACACAGGGTCATTTCCTGGAACGGCGCACGTCACTGGTCACTGGTCACTGGTCACTTGGCTTCCCCCCAGCCGGCCAGGAACCTGTCCGCTGCGTCAGACGTAATTTTAGATCCTGGACAGGCACTGCCTTCCCCATGTGTTTGTTGGTGGCCGGCGTCCCAGGTGGCCCGGTCCTGTCTGTGCCTTTTCAGCCTGTCCCATTGGCTCCTCGGTGGGAGGAACCCTTGAACTTTGAACCGAGAGGTCGGGCCGCCCGTGTCAGGTTGGCAGCAGCTGGAGTTTGGTCTCAGAAGGGGAAACTGAGTCAGCCCCGAGACGCTGGGTACAGTGGGACGCGGGTGGCCGGCGTGAGGCGTGACTGCACCTCACTCTGGAATGCCAGCTTTTCTTTATTATTATTATTTTTTGAAACTTTCTGGCATTTTATTCCATATTGATGAAACAAGTGAATGAATCCTAGGTTTATACAAGAAGGTGAGTGATTCTCTAAGTTGCAACCTCCTGGCACATCCATTTACATACCGTATTGGTTTCTTTTTTTTAATTATTTTTTATTGCGAAATATACATTTTTTTAGAATTAGTTTCAGCTGTACAACACCGTGCAATAGTTATACTTTTTACCCCTGGAGGTGACAACCCCCTCCCCCAATCCGCCTCCCCAGTTCCCCCCAATATCATACATATCTATTACAATTCCCTTGACTCCACTCCCACACTATACTCCATGTCCCATGACTATATATATATGTGTGTGTGTATTTTATATATATATATATATATATATATGTATATATTCACTTATAGCTGACATACAATATTATACAACATCAGCTTCAGGTGTACAGTGCAGTGATCAAGCCTCTTCCCCATCCATGATGCAAGACATGTGACCACCTGACACCCTACAAAATATTTACAACGTTATTTTTTATATTCCTCCAACTGTCTTTCATGTCCCTGTGGCAACATTGTAGTTACATATTTTTGCTGTCTAACCCCTTCCCCTTCTCCCTCATCCCCACCCCCTCCCAGCTTTTCTTGAAATGTGTCCGCCTGACGGTCCTCTTTTTACAAAGACGGTGCACAAGCAAATTCAGAGCTCCCTTAAGAGAGTCTAATTTGTAAAACCTTTGCGTTTGTAAGACTGCATCCAGGCGGCCCCCACGGGGGGAGGCGTGCCCTGCCGCCAACATTTTAAAATACCCATTTTAATGGGTGCATGGAGTATCCCAACATGACATCACAACTCAGACATTTGCCTGAAACCTGTTGCAAATTGTGCCAAGGAGACCTCTACCTGCCACGGTGAACTGAGGGACTGACTGTCTGTGACAAATTAAATTTCTCTGGTGCATGAGTGAGTTTTGAAACGGAGAGGGAATTGAGGAGATGTGCTTGAGAGTCTAGTTCATGGATGGCAAGGAATTTCCCTGAATTCTTTTGCAAATGGGAACTGATGAACGGTAAATGCTGTCCTGCACAGTGACTATCTAGCCCAAAATATGTCAGCCGGCCCACTTGCAAAGCTATCTTAGGAGGCATCCTAGCTTTCAAATGATAGCGTTTTTAAAAACCTGTAAGGACAAAGCGAAATCTTGTTAGTTTTGTTAGCACCTGTGAGCAGGCGTGTGACCAGTGGCTGCAGGAAGATGAAATTGGCTTCAACCTTCATGATCTCAGGGTTCCTTTACTCTCAAAAATGAGGACCCCCCGATGAGCTTTTCTTTACGTGGCGTTCACCTACAATATTTGCCCTAATTGGGAATTCACACAGACATTTAAAACTACTTTTTAAATTCTTAACAATGTACCTAAAATAACAATAACACACCGCTTCCATGTTACCGCCAGTAACATAATTTTTGTCGGATGCAAAACAGCTATATTCTCCAAAATGAAAAGAAAACCAAAATCTCAGGGAGGGCAGTGGCCCTGGGTGTGGGTTTTGCCTCTCCTGAGTTACGGCTGTGTGGTGGTAATCCCCCACTCAGCTGTTTGTCCTGTCTCTGGTGGTCCGTTTTCTTGGTCCAAGTGCACAGAGAAAGCCTGGGCGCTCTCCCAACTGAGAAAAGCACCTTGCCGGAGCCCTGGGCGGGTCTTGGGGACGGTCCCCCAGAGACGCTGGGACCGCCCTGTGAGAAGGACCTGGTGACAGGCTGCTTTGGGGAAGCCTTAATCCATGACGCTGATGGTGCAAATGAAGCGGTTATGAGGCCTTGTATGAGTGTCCTGGGGTGACTGTGACAGTGACCACGACCCAGGGGCTTGAAACAACAGAAATGTATCCTTGTGTCCGCCCCCGTCCTGGAGGCCAGAGGCTGCCACCACGCTGTCCCAGGGCCGTGCTCCCTCCGGAGGCCCCAGGGGACGGTCCCTCCTGCCCCGTCCAGCTCCTGGGGGCTCCAGGCGTCCCTGGGTGGGTGGCCGCCTCCCCCCCGTCTCTGCCTCCGTCTCCACGTGGCGTCCCCTCTGTGTCTGTGTCCCTCCTCTTCTGTCCCCGATAAGGACACTGTCGTTGGGCTCAGGGCCCCCCTGACCCAGGACAACCTTATCTCAGATCCTCACTCAGTCCCATCTGCACAGACCCTGTTTCCACGTAAGGCCTGTTGTGAGGTTCTGGGAGAACATGAGTTTTGAGGGACACAATTCATTCTATAATCGCTATAGTGATTGGGCTCTGAACAGGTCACCTAATGCAGGAAATGGCTAGTGCGTACAATTTGTTATTCCCCCCTGAGTACTGTACAGCAAGTTGAAAGCTTGCACATATAATAGACAACCTTTTAAGACAGCGGTTCTCAACCTGTGGGTCACGACCCCTTTGGGGGTCAAATGAGCCTTTCACAGGGGTCGCCTAAGACCATCGGAAAACAAAAAGATATTTACGTTACGATTCATAATAGTAGCAAAATGACAGTTACAGAGTAGCAACGAAAATACTTTTATGGTTGGGGGTCACCACAACACGAGGAACTGTATTAAGGGGTCGCAGCATGAGGAAGGTTGAGAACCGCTGTTTTAAGAAAACCCAGCTGCCCTTCTGGGTGTCCGGACCCTGATTGGTGACTCAAAGGGACTGGGTGTGGGCCCATCAGCGACAGGGAACGCAGGGGCGGGTTCCTGGGTCACGAAACCTGGCTCGGAGCCCGTGGCCCCTTGCGTCTGTGCACAGGTAACGGGGATTTCTGCGCTCGGGTGAGACGGCCCACCGTGGGCATCTCGAGATGTGCTCGCAACGGGAAATCCATTTTACCGCAATATAGTTACAGATCACAGACGCATCCGTGATCGCAGTAGAGCACGCACCAAACGTCCCTTTCAAACATGATATTTGGAATAAATAAACGTTTTCTTGCCTCTTAAGCCAACTTGAAGGCTGCTCGGGCCACGTTAAGATCTCGTTTTTGCTTCTTTGACGCGTTTGAGCCATCTCAGGGAGCGGGCGGTTGGGGGGGGGGTGGCACGCACATTCTTGCTTGGCAGGGAGGCGTCAGGTAGTGGTGGGCATCGGGCTGGCCGGGCGCTTGTGAACGCGCTGTCCCCAGAGGCGACCTGCCTGGGTGCTGCTGGGTGGGTGGACCTTCTAGGTTGGTCGGCACCTGAGATGGGGACAGAGCTGTAAGCAGCACAAAGCCAGCAGCCAAACCAACACGTGTCCTCAGGTGTGTGGAGTCGCCCCGTGCGCAGGACTCACCGGGACGGAAGCGCGTGCCCACACGTCCGACACTCTCGCCCACTTTGCCAGAGCCACGTGCCAGGAGTGGCGGCCCGTGGGGTCCCTCTGCGTCACAGCAGAGCCGCCGGGGCGCCCGTCTGCTCACTGCCGGCTGCGTGCCCGGGTCCCTTCTCATGCTGTGTTTGTCTCGCTGCTTCTCAGCAGGTGGTCACGCATGAACGGCACAGAGCCCGCCGCCATGGAGGCCAAAGGCCTGGACGGCTCCCCGATGGACCTCAAGTTGGTGGCCCACCCCCGTGCCAAGAGCAAAGTGTGGAAGTATTTCGGCTTCGACACCAACGCCGAGGGTTGCATCCTGCAGTGGAAGAAAATCTACTGCCGCATCTGCATGGCTCAGATCGCCTACTCCGGGAACACGTCCAACCTGTCCTACCACCTGGAGAAGAACCACCCCGACGAGTTCTGCGAGTTCGTCAAGAGCAACACGGAGCAGATGCGCGAAGCCTTCGCCACCGCCTTCTCCAAGCTGAAGTCCGAGCCCTCGCAGCCGGCCGCCCAGGACCCGCTGGCCGCCAAGGCCGTCCACGGCCACGAGAACAAGCGGCAGCAGGAGCTGACGGCCGCCGTGCTGGGCCTCATCTGCGAGGGGCTGTACCCCGTCTCCATCGTGGACGAGCCCACCTTCCGGGCGCTGCTGAAGACGGCCGACCCGCGCTACGAGCTGCCCAGTAGGAAGTTCCTGTGCACCAAAGCCATCCCCGAGAAGTGCGGCGCCGTCCGCGTGGCGGTGCTCAAGGAGCTGGCCGACGCGGCCTGGTGTGGCATCTCCACCGACCTGTGGCGCAGCGAGAGCCAGAACAGGACCTACGTCACGCTGGCCGCCCACTTCCTCAGCGGCGGGCCCCCGGGCTGCCTGAGCGTGGGCTCTCGGTGCCTGAAGACGTTCGAGGTGCCGGAAGAGAACGCGGCCGAGACCATCACCCGCGTCCTCTACGAGGTCTTCATCGAGTGGGGCATCAACGCCAAGGTGTCCGGGGCCACCACGGACTGCGGCAGGGACATCGCGAAGGCGTGCTCCCTGCTGGACATCGCGGTGCAGATGCCGTGCCTGGGCCACACGTTCAACGCCGGCATCCGGCAGGCCTTCCAGCTGCCCAAGCTGGGCGGGCTGCTGGCGCGCTGCCGGCGGCTGGTGGAGTACTTCCAGCAGTCGACGGTGGCCATGTACATGCTGTACGACAAGCAGAAGCGGGAGCACGTGGCCCCCTGCATGCTGGTCAGCGACCGCGTGTCCTGGTGGGGCAGCACGCTGGCCATGCTGCAGCGGCTCCGGGAGCAGCAGTTCGTCATCGCCGGCGTGCTGGTGGAGGACAGCAACAACCACCACCTCATGCTGGAGGCGGCCGAGTGGGCCACCATCGAGGGGCTGGTGGAGCTGCTGCAGCCGTTCAAGCAGGTGGCGGACATGCTGTCGGCCTCCAGGCACCCCACCATCAGCATGGTGAAGCCTCTGTTGCACATGCTGCTCAACAGCACGCTCAGCGTCAAGGAGACCGACTCCAAGGAGATGAGCATGGCCAAGGAGGTGATCGCCAAGGAGCTGGCCCGGGCCTACCAGCAGGCGCCCGAGGTGGACATGTTCCTCAACGTGGCCACCTTCCTGGACCCGCGCTACAAGCGGCTGCCGTTCCTGTCCGCCTTCGAGCGGCAGCAGGTGGAGAACCGGGTGGTGCACGAGGCCAAGGGGCTGCTGGAGAAGATCAAGGGGGGCGCCTACCCGCCTCCCGACGACAAGCTGTACGCGCCGCCCCCCGAGGAGCCGCCCGTGAAGAAGCTGGCGGTGGCCTCCGCGCCCCCGGCGCCCGCCAGCGTCATCAACGACATGCTGGCCGAGATCTTCTGCCCCACGGGCGGCGTGGAGGACCAGGAGGAGTGGCAGGCGCAGGTGCTGGAGGAGCTCAGCAACTTCAAGTCGCAGAAGGTGCTGGGCCTGCACGAGGACCCCCTCAAGTGGTGGTCCGACCGCCTGGCGCTGTTCCCCGTGCTGCCGCAGCTGCTGCGCAAGTACTGGTGCGTGGCGTCCACGCGCGTCTGCGCCGAGCGCCTCTTCGGCTCCTCGGCCAACGTGGTCCGCGCCAAGCGCAGCCGCCTGGCCCCCGCGCACGTGGACGAACAGGTGTTCCTGTACGAGAACGCGCGCAGCGGGGCGGAGGCCGAGCCCACGGACGAGGACGAGGGCGAGTGGGGCCTGGACCACGAGCAGGTCTTCACGCTGGGGGACGCCGTCCACGCGGGCTTCTTTGGCATCCGGGACAGCGGCTTCGTGTAGCGGGGGCCCCGGGGTCACGGCGCTGGGGGTCGCGCAGTGGCTGTGGAGACCGATCCCCGCGGTGGTGGGCGCGCAGTGGCCGACACCTGGGGGCGCGAGGGGGAGCCTGCAAGTGGCCAGAGGGGCGTTCCCCCTGGGCGTCCGCTAGTGTCCCCGCAAAAGGAACATAAACGACCTGTGACGGGCCCGGACGACGGCTTCCAGGGCCTGCCTGTGGGTGCCAGGTGCCAAAGCCCCCAGCGTCTGGGGTCAGCCTCAGAAAAGTGGGGACACATGGGCTCGCTCACCTCCGGTCCCCACTCGCTCCCTCCCTCCTTTCCAAGCCTGTGGCACGTCCTTGAGCCCCAAATGCCCTGTTTTAAAGAAGGACAAGGGTTACATGTGGGGAAGATGCCCCAAAGGAGCATAACACGCAAGCACGCATTAAAAAGCAGAAAAGAGGTGTTCACGTGGTCTGTGTTCAGTGGTGGGAAGAGTCTCGTGTGTCCCCTGCTCACAGTCCCGTGGGTGGGCGCCCTCCGTCAGCGCGGCGTCCTTTGGTGTCTGACCCTTAACTGGTTCAGTTTCCCTAGAATCACTTTTCTCGGGGATGAGGACAGCACCCCTTCTCGGAAGGCCTGCTTTTCAGCACAGGGGGCCCCGCCGTGCCCGCCGCCGGCCTGATGGAGATTTGATGGGAAAACCTCCTGAGTTCTCTAATTTTTTAAACGGAACAGTCATGTTCGGATGAGCACACAAAGGGCAGGGGTGTTTATGAGAAAGGGAAGGGGGACAATGACGTCACAGAAGGAAGCGTCGCTATTGGTGCAGATAACGTGACACAGGGACGCGGATTCTAAACGTTCCCTTCAAGGAGGGCTGTCGTCGGCTGACGCGTCGTGGATTTATGGTTCTGCTTCTCTGTGAAACCCTGAAGGGAGCCTGAGAAGCCTACAGTCCAGCCGCTCATGTCACATCTGAGCACTGGACGTTCCAAGCTTCCTGCCCAGGAGAGTTGCGGGGTTCAGGGCGGGGGGGCATCCCCTACACTCAGTGCCCAGTCCCCCGTGTGCTGGGCTGCTGTGGCTTTCACCCCACCACACATGCTTGGCCAGGGAGAGGCCGCAGTCCCCCCGGGGCCGGGGCCGCAGACCCTGAGGCCGGCAGCCTGCCGTGGGGCACGTGTCCGGCGTGAGGGACCCCCTCGTGGAGAGACGGGCGCGGGTCGGGGTGGTGGGCTGGCCGTGGCCTCGTGTTCAGAACACCCCAGTGGGGAGTGAGATGACAGGAGACACAGATGCCCACTTGAGGTCGTGGAGGACAGCGTGGGGTGCAGCGCACACAGAACAAGCTGCGTGCAGACGTTTGAGGGCTGCAGGTGCCCCCCGACACCTGCTGTTTCTCCTTCACCTCTGACCTCCCCGTGTGGCCACCTGTGGGCCCGGTGGGTGAGCCTGCTGGGGACCGAATGCGGGTGTCCCCCAGAAGTCACAGGCTGAAATCCCAGCCCCAGGGGAAGGGGTGAGGAGGTGGGGGCTGTGGGTGGGGATTAGGGTGAGATGAAGTCATCAGTGAGGGGATCAGTGTGCTGATAAGAGGAGGGTGACACCAGGACCCTCAGTCTCCACCGTGTCTGTTGTTGAATTGCGCAGCCTGTGATGTTCTGTTAGAGCGGCCTGTGCGGTTCGGGATTCCCCGAGAAACAGAACCACCAGACTTTACCATCCGTCCACCCACCCATCCATCACCTATATCATTCATCCATCCATCCATCCATCCACCATCCATCCATCCATC
>NW_017732059.1:1167351-1170595 GCF_001890085.2 Hipposideros armiger
CCATCCATCCATCCATCCATCCATCCATCCATCCATCTATCCATCTATCCATCCATCTATCCATCCATCCACCGACCCACCTATCTGTCATCTGCCTTCTATATATCTATCTACCTGTGTATCTGTATCTATCATCTACCTATCTGTCTAATCTGTCATTAATCCATCTCTTTAGGTATCTGTCTATATCTAGCAATAGATCATATTGGCTCTCTGTACCTCTGGAGAATTGTGACTAATGGAGATGTAGCGATCTGTGTCTGCGGCAAGACATATAAAGATGGGAATTGAGTTAACACAGTTTTTCGGAGTCCGAGACATCCCAGAACCGGCCGTCTGCAAGCGGCAGACCCAGGGACGCCTGTGGTGGGATTCGGCCCGAATCTGAAGGCCTGAGAACCAGGAGCGCTGATGTCGGAGGGCATAAGGCGCTCAGCCGCGCTCAACCGGAGACCGAATTCTCCCTCCATCTTTGTGGTCGAGTCAGGCCTCCCCCTGATGAGACGAGGCCCACCCACAGCGGGGAGGGCCACCTGCGTTTGCTCCGTCCGCTGTCTCAAATGCCCACGGGAGGCGTGTTCTCATTCTCACCGCCTCTGGGCCCCTCACTGTCCCCGACCAGCACACTTAGCATCACCGTGTGTCTTCTTTTTGTTTTGATAACAGATTTTATATTCCAGCACAGATGCAACGTTCTCTGCAACGTTGCAAGGACAGCACAGAGATGTCTCCAGACGCCCCTGGCCCCGCCCCAGGCACGGCCTCCCCCACCGCCAGCGTCCCCACCGGAGGGTATATGTGTCACCGTAGGGGACCCTGTGTGGACACGTCCTCGCCCAGACTCCGCAGTGTACAACAGGGTCCCTTTTGGTGTTGGACATGCCGTAGGTTTGGACACACGTCTCATGACCGGGATCAATCACGACAGGGCCACGCAGAGTAGTGTCACTGCCCTGAAAACCCCCTGGGCTCCCCCTGCTCACGCCTCGGCCCCTCCCTCCGGACCCCTGGCAAACCCTGATTTTTTCCGCTGTCTCCACAGTTCTGCCTTTTCCGTCACGCCCTGGAGTTGGAATCACGCGGCATGCCGCCTTCTCACCCAGCCGTATGCATTTACGGGTCCACCCCATGTTTTCGTGGCTGGATGGGCCATTTCTGTTGAGCGCTGAGTAATACGCAACGGGGTGGGTGAATGGATGGACCACAGTGAGTTTCTCCATCACCCAGTGGAGGGCGTCTTGGGGGCTAGCACTCTCTTTTGAGGAGAGCCCGTTGTATTCCGGTCCCTTTGGGATCAGACCATGGAAACAGCGATTTCTCTCTCAGCCTGGTCTTCCCGATGGGTGAAGTCTATCTGTCATCTATCTATCTATACAACTATCTATCAACATCTCTCTCTCTCTCTTGCTCGCATGCACATGCTGTCTCACTGCCTCCCTCCCTCTCTATATCTATCATGTTTCTATCTATTTATCAGCATATCTCTCCCCCTCTCCCTCTCTCTCTCCCTCTCCACCCACACATTTGTACCTGTCCCCCGGCTCTCTGTATTTGATAAAACACCCAGGACGTGGATACATCAGCCCATTCAAACAGGAGCCACAAAGCATCTGATTATTTTCAAAACATCTGGACAGGGGCCAAGAAGCCAAGACACCTTTGTTTTTCTGTTCACATTTTTTTAAAGAAGGCTGTTAATACGGCCCGAGCCTGGACTTTCGTTGTTGTTCATTTTTTTCTCCCCCCTTGAGACGCTTTTTTGTAAAGTTTCTGCTTTGAGATAATGGTACATTCACGTGCGGTTGAAAGAACAGGGCAACACCCTGTGCACACTTGGCTTGGCTTTCCTCCCAGGCACACCTTGAAAAACTGCCCTAAACCACACCTCATATCAAGATGCTGACACAAAAGCGCCGCCGTGCTGGTACTCAGGTTTCCCGTCTCAACGAGTATTTCTTTGTGTGTTTCTTTCTGTGCGATTCTACTGCACGTGAAGGTCTGTGAATTCCCCGCCACAAATGCAGGACCCGGCCATTCTGTCCCCACCGGGATCCCTGGGTGGTGGCCTTTCTGTAGTTCCGCCCCCTCCACAGCTAACCCCTCACCCCCCCTTGTCACCCCGGCAATCTCTAATCAGTCCTGTATTTCTACAACTTTGTCATTTCAACAACGCGCTGTAAATGGACTCATCCACAATGAAGCACTTGAAATTGCCTTTTTTTTCACCCAGCGTAATTCCCTAGAGATTCATCCAAGTCTCCGAGCCGTTGCGGGAGCAGTCAGGCTTCCTTTGGAATCACACCTGTAAAAAGCCTTGCGTACAATGACAATACGACTAAACAGCTTTCCTGTGATCAAAAAGGCTGCAGTGGATATTTGTTGGCTCGTGCGTCTTTTGCGTGCCCGCGTTAGACAGACATCTCTCGCTCGTCTCCTAAGATCCAGCCTTGGTGGGAAATTCAGTGACTGTGCAAGAGTCCCGCTTTTTTCTGGGGTGCACCCATCCTGGGTGGGACCCCACTGCTGGGGGCTGACGTGTGTGAGTTGCTGTTGAACGGAAGAGAAGAAAGATGCACGTGGGTTGCAGATGAGAGTGTGGCACTTGCGGAGATTTTGAGCGACCCCTGTTTGCCACCGGGTTTTGGGGGGAGCATGGAAGGGCTGTGTGACAGAGCCTGGAAGTCTGAGGGACACACAGGAGGGGAGACGGTGCCCGGCTCACCCGTCCTCCTAGGAGCCCCCCCCAGCCAGGTTGGTGTGTGTGTGTGTGTGTGTACCCAGCGGTTGTTAGCACTTGACTTTCTGCGCCTGCAGGAGAATGTGAGAATCTTATGCCCTGATGCTTGTGAAGGTGACCTCATTTGCAAATAGACTCTGCTGACGAGCAAGCTAAGTGGAGGTTACTAGGTGGGCCCTGGTCCAACAGGATGTGTCCTTATAAGAGGAGGAGGTGAGGACACAGGCACACTCAGAGGGACGGCCATGTGAGGACACGGGGAGCAGACGGCCATCTGCACGCCCAGGAGAGAGGCCTCGGGGGGGACCAGCCCTGGGACACTGGATCTCGACTGCAGCCTCCAGGACTGAGAGATAAATGACTGTCGCTGAAACCTATCAGTCTGTGGTCCCCTGTGACGTAGCCCTAGGAAAGTAATAAAGATCTTGGTCGCAGGAAGTGGGGTGCTGGCGGAGCAAATAGCTCAGTATGGACGTGGTGAGGGACACATCTTGGCCCGGCCCCCCC
>NW_017732059.1:1171455-1186866 GCF_001890085.2 Hipposideros armiger
GTTGGATGTGTGAGTGTCGCTTCCAGCTGCTCAGAAAGGCGCGTGTTGCAGAGTGGGGGTGCATTACCACAAACCCCCCGTCCTCTGCCGTGCATGTAGTTCATGCTCTGAGACCCTCCCGGGATGGTTGGGGACAAGCCGTGCCCTGTGTCATTGCATCTCGCGTGCGGGGGCCTCCATTGTGCAGCTCGAAGCTGCTGAGGAGGAAAGAAGGGTGTCCTGGTGTGTGAAATAGGCACCTTAGAACAGAAACGCTCATCCGTCATCTAACCCTAACCCCTCCCAGAGAACCTACCTCCTAATGCCATCCTGTCGGGGGCTTCGCATTTGCACACATGAATTTGAGGGGGACACACACATTCAGCCCACAGCCCGTGTCCGCTGCCCTTCCCAGGTAGGGGGTAGCAGCCTTACGTGTCTCACTGATTCATCGTTGGGTCCGTCAGTTCGTTCATGGACTCAAGGAACATGCGTTGAACGCCGGCCGTGCGCCTGCCACCAGGCGGGGTGGGGACCCCCACGACGAGGTGCCTGGTCCACAGTAGAATGGAGGAGGCCTGCTTGTCTAGGTGCTCACTTGGGCAGGAGGGGGAATTTCTCACCTGAGCCTGGACCACTCAGGAATTCTCCGAGTTCCCTGCCGGATGGCAGAGATGCAGGCTTGGCTAGGAGACCCCAGAACGTGGACATATGTCAGGATGTCCCCCTAGTCTTCCTCTGAGGGTTGGAGGCTGCAGTGAGGAACCTTTGATACCAATGTCTGTCTGCAGGGTAGATTCCTAGTTGGGTCAAAGGATAAATGCATACGTAATTGCTCTAGAATTTGTCCCAACTTACCCCTGTGGGGGAACATTTTGCACCCCCACCCACTGCGTACATGAGTGCCTGGTCCCCGTCACCATGCCAGAGAAACGTGACTTCAAAGCACTTGAACTTTTGCCAATCTGATAAGTGAGATCGTATCTCGGTAGAATTTTAATTAGCATTTCTCTTACTCGGTGTGAAGTTGAGCGTGTGTTTTCAAGGACCATGTGGGTATCTTTTTGTATAAATGGTTAACGTTGCCCTTGTTCTCTGGAGGGAGTTGGATTTTTTCCTTCGTTCATAAGAACTCTTTACGTATTCGGAGAACAGCCCTTTGAATGTGATAGGCGTTGCAAATTTTCTCCCTGTTCATCGTTTATTTTTCACTTTGCGTCCCGGGTCTGTACAAATCCAGGAGGAACCCCAAATATGCAACCACTTCTCCCGCCAGCACGCCGCGGTCTCCTAGGGCTTCATCCTTACAGACGTGCCGTCTGCTTCTGAGCCTCACTCTGATTTTTATTTTATGTTTTATTCCTTTCTGCAGCCTTCCCCCCACAACCCGAACGTGTTGCCTTAGTGACGGGAGGCACGGATGGAATCGGCTATGCGACCGCGAAGCGCTTGGCAAGACTCGGCATGACCGTGATTATAGGTGACTGGTTTTACACTCACTCGTACCTGGCAACTAATGGGACACGCGCAGTTGTTTGCTTATATATATATATATATAGGGGTGTCCATATTGATTTGCTTATCGATGACACGGCCAGAGGCGGAAGACATAGGGATCAATATTCAGAAACTGAAAAAGACAGGAGATGTCTTTTCGACATGAATGTACATTCTGCATTAATATTGATCATATATTTTTTCTGGGTGTGATTCACTTGGAAAAAACAACCCTCGATCTGAATTAGTTTGCCAGAGGGGACGTGACAAATATCGTAGACCAGGCGGCTGACAACACACATTTATTCCCTCTCAGTCCTGGAGGCTGGAGTCCGAGATCTGGGTGTCCCAGGGCTGGTCCCCCCCAAGGCCTCTCTCCTGGGTGTGCAGACGGCTGTCTGCTCCCCGTGTCCTCACATGGCTGTTCCTCTGTGTGTGTCTGTGTCCTCACCTCCTCTTCTTATAAGGACACGGTCCTGTTGGATCAGGACCCCACCCTAGTGACCTCATGTCAACTTAATTACCTCTTTACAAACCCATCTCCAGAAACAGCCCCATCCTGAGGTCCTGGGGGTCAGGGCTCCAACCTGTGAATTTTAGGGGGACACACTTCAGAATCTGACCAGGTTTTTAGAACAGTAGCTTCCCCTACAGTTATATCCTACAGACATTCTATGGTTTCCAGTCTTCTGAAAAATCTCGGGCAGCTTATCTTGGTGCCTGAATCCTCTTTGAAAACGAAGGGACTCCCTTGGGCTGGGAACGTGGTTACTGTTCAGACGATTCTTCCCGTTGCCAGCCATCCGGGGACAGACGCGTCAGCCAGCTGCAGAGAAGGACGCGTGCAGATGGGCTTTGACACAGAAACGTCATGTTTCTCAAGTCCCCTGTGGGCATCGGCTCATTTAACTCAAACGTTCAATGGCGCCCGTTTTTATCAAAATAATCCTGTCGGTTTTAAGGGTTAAGGAGTGCTTTCATGTCCGACTTTCTAACCCATCACCCAGGGTCCCTCATTTTTTTTTCTTTGAATTTGCAAAGTTATTTATTTATGAGTTGTTTTTTAAAGTACTCTTTCCTACACAGTTAATGTATACTGGCTTCTTGAAAACTCTTCCAGGAATTGAATAACAAGGGTTTGTATTTAGCTCTTCCCTTTTTAATGAATTATTTTTGTTTGCTACAGGGTCACATTTTTCCTTTTTTTTGTTTTTTTTTTTAATCCCTCATTTCTTCATCACCCATTCGTTCCTTGGCGTCCAGCTCCTCTTTGAAAATTCCCCTGCCCGTCACTTACTGATGGACGGTTACCGATGGGCCACGACGCTTGGGGTGGGAGCTTTAGTCACGACTGTGTCTCGCCCCATCCTGGGGATGGACTCAAATGCCTTGATTTTGACCCTACACATTTGAGCACGCGTGTGTCACCCGTGCAAGCGGACTGGAGCGACTTGTTGTCACCTCACTTAGGGGATGTGGGTTGAACCTCAGGAACGGCGCCTGTCAGCACCAGCTGTGTTTCTGGCGTTCAGCGGAGAGTCGACACCGTCTCCTTTGCCGCAGAGCTTTCCGCCTTCACAGTGGGGGGGGGGGGTCGCGGTTGCGAGCCTCCTGGCCACTGCAAACAAGCATGCAATCTCACCTCCGCCGCCGTGTGACTCTGAGGGGGTAATTGGATACGCCCCGGGGAGGGGCCATTTTTCATTTTGCCTGACGTTTTGATTCAAAGTCACTGAATAAAACATCATCCTTCGACCCTTAGCGCATTTTTAGATTAAATACGAAGTCAGAGCCGGGTACGTCCCATTTCAGATTCCTTAATCCCGAATCTGTGAACGTTGAAAGAATCATCAATTACTTGCCGAAGGGCTGAAGTGACAACCTGGGTCCGAGTGAGGCCGAGCGATGCATTAATATTGCTGTGAATGCACGCATTATTCAGTTTCCTCTCTGTTCACTAGATCTTAGCTGTTCTTGTTTGAAGGCATGGGTGGAGGATGTTTCTTTCTTCATAATTCTTAATCAACGGCCGCCTCAGGTTTAGACCAGGGGTCAGTGTTTCCTGGTAGGGGCCAGGTGATACATATTTTCATAGCTCTCTCTCAGCGATTAGCTCTGACCTGACAGCAGGAAGGCAGCCACAGCCAACACTTAAAAATGGCCATGGCTCTGGTCCAAAAAACCTTTTTTTTTTTTAGTATCAGGCGATCAGGTGGCGCGCCAAATTTGGCCCCAGGTCCGTGGCTTGCTGACCTACTTTGGGTTCAATATATATATATATATATATATATTTAGATGAGTGGAGGCAGTTGCTGAAACTGACCTTTGTCAAAGGAAGTGAGTGTCCATACCTCTAATTCAATGCTAGTCATACCAGCCTGGATACGAAGCGTGAGCTGGCCATCCGGGGGACCTGGCGACCAGGATGGCCGCGCCCCACCCCCGGCTTTCTCTGGCCACTTACATCTTTCTCGGGAAATGGGGGGGCTTTGCTGTCATTTCATCCACGCTTCCCCTGTGCCAGCGCTTGATGCGAAGGGGGTCAGTGCTGGAGGTTCATCCCGGGAGCAGACGGCTACTTGATGTATAAAAACCGCGCGGAATTTCCGAAGGAAGGTCCTTCACACCTATGGCCTCAGGTGACCTGTGCTTGCTTATGTATTTATTTATCTATTTGTTTATGTTTTTATCTATTTAGCAGGCGGACTTTGATGCCTAGAACATTTAGAGATGGACGTTAGCATTCGGGCTATCTCGTACACGCCAACCTGCCCGTTCCCCCAAAAATGCAGGGGGAAAAAACAGTAATAACCATGTCAAGTTTCTATTTCTTGAAGGGCACCTAAGGGGCAAATTACTTGGTAGCTGTGCCTCTTTGATCCCTGAAACTTTGAACTCCTTGAAAGCAGGGACGGGGTTCACAAATCCCTGTTTGTTAGTGTACCTCCAAAGAGGTCTGCTGCCCTGTTTATTTTGCACGTCCCTGGCTGGAGCCGAAGGCATTTCCAATTCTGCTAGGCTCAGTCTACTGTCTTACATGTTTGTTTTTAAAACTCTTCGTGGTCAACACTTTTTTTTTGTGGGGGGAGGTCGGGGCGGAAGGGCATTCCATAAGTTAATTTGGGGGCACTTGTCAAGGGTACAGGGTACATCCTACAGAAGGGAATGCTAGCGGACCACAATAGCGGTCCTTAGCTAGAATGTGTGAATGAAGTAAAATAGCTGTACCCAGCATGCGAAAATGCGTGAAAAGGGGTGGCTTGGTGATACGTTTTTCGAGATATCAGGGTGGTTCTGTCCAGAGAACGCCCCCGCCCCCCAAGCAGGGGCTGGACCCAAGTGGACCACCCAGGTGACACGGGCTGGCCCCTCCCCTCCCAGGACAGGTGTGCTCAAGCCACCTGTGGGTCTTCGGGGCCCCCAGGGCTCCATAACCAAGAGTGCGTTCCTCACGTCTCATCTCCCTCTGTGACTCACCCCTGCAGGGAGTTTCGTGCGTGGCTTCCCCTGCAAAGAGGCCACTGGGCTGTGTGTGGCGTGGCCCGTTGTTCATGCTCCAGGACCTCCTGAGAGCAGCCCCTGTTAGGGGCTTCGAATTAGAGCTGTGTGGTCACAGATGTGTGGAAAAAACAACACGCACGCCGTGCAAACTCGGTTCTCACCGTCAGCACGCGGTCACGTCCTAAGACGTGCAGGAAACCACATTAACTTGATCATCACACTCCCGGTGGCCTTGTCCTTATTTTAACCGTGACACGCCCCGTGCGCAAAACGCCCATGGCTGTCCTTCCAAACCTGTGTTCCCCGAGCCACACCTGTGCATTTTTACAGCGTCGTCGCCGGTAACAAAATGAGAACTCGCCAGGGCGGAGTGGGGACGCCCCGCGGTCATTTTTACAGCTCGGGCCACGCAGGATCGCAGGGGGGCGCCTGGACCAAAAGTGTCTTAGAAAGTTCTGCCTGTAGCCTGGCGTGTATGCCACCATGCCCGTGCTGGAGCTATCCCCAGCTTCCAAGCCTGTGTTTATCATGCCACCCGGGGTCTCGCCGTAAAGGAAAACGGTGGGGAAATGCGGACGCCTGGCCAATTCAGGCTAAACAATGAGGGGACGTCAGGAGGCACGCTCAGTTCTGCAATGCGTCGTGTGTCTCAAGAAAACAAGTTTTTGGCATTTGATGGTTTCTGGATGACCTTATCCCTAATGGTATTTTTTTTTCTTTTTAGCTGGAAATAACAAGCCCAGAGCCCATGAAGCCGTGAAGAAGATAAAACAAGAAACGTTGAATAACAAAGGTACTGCTTCTGGCGAACCCGCGTGGCCTTAGGGACAGGCTGGTGGGGGTGGCCGTGGAGGGAGGGACATGTCTCTGCGTCTCGACTTATCCTTTGGGTGTTTTTGTTTCACAACGTTGTACAAAATCGGCATGAAATTTTTTTTTTTTCAAAAAACGACTGTTGAAAGAATAAATTCCGCAGACCTCGCTTTGTGTTGTACACCTACGCAGGACAGGAGCAAAGGTTCGTTTTGGGGTTCATATGTGGCTGTTTAAAAAGTTTCAGTGCCTCACGTGTTCTAACAGTGCTCTCCTTTATCGGGGGAGAGAACTTTCTAGAAGGTTTTGTTTCCATGACGTGGTGGTTTCAGTTGCGTAGGTTGAGATTCTGTGCAGAAAGTGGTGGATGCGAAGGAAAGACCAGCGGCGGGTTTTCCGTGCTGCGGAAAGCGCCACCGGCGATGCACTGATTTCCGGTCACTGTGGACGGCGAGTCCCTTCTGGGAGCAGGCGCCCTACCTGCTGCTCGTCCGCTTCTGTTTGTTTCTTTCTGTTGAATGATACAAAGCCGGTGCTTGAGCTCAGCATCCGGGGGGCTAGCTACCATGGGGATAAGCGGTCAGGTGTGCACACCTGGGGCCGACGGAGCCGGGGCAGCTAAACCGCCGACCCTCGGCCCTTCCCCACACTCCGCACATGGCACTCCGTTCTCAGCAGCACCCCCGGGCGCCTGAGTTTACAGAGAGGGCAGACCCCTCCGTGTGGCAGCGTGGCCATGCGTCCTTGGCGACGGTGGAGATGGGGAGGCCGAGGGTGCTGTGGTCCTTCTGCGTCTCAGAGCAGGACTCTCTGTGGTCCTGGGGACTCAGGCTTAGCCTGGCCTGGGAGCGGATGTCATGGGGCCCAGGGACGGGGCTGCACAGGAGCCAGGTGACCCCAGGGGTCCGCAGCACAGCTGTCCCACAGGGGGCACCCTTCACGGTGGTCACCGCGGGCAGAGTGACTGAAAGTGTCTGAGGGGTGAGCAGGGGATCATGTCTGAGCCACGTGAGTGTCCTTATTCTCACAGGGTGAGGGGACTTGGTGCAGGGAGGTGTGAGCCAATTCCACACACGCACACACATATACACATGTGCACACACACACTTACACATGCACACACAAGCACACACATGTGGACATGCACACACATGCATTTACAAGCACGTGCACACGTGAACACACGTGCACGTACACGAAAAATACACATGTGAACACACATGCACATGCATACATGCATGCACACACAAAGCATACACATGTACACACATGTGCAGACACACATGTGCACACATGCATGCACTTACAGGTGCACACACAAGTATACACACATGCACACACATACACATGTGTGCGCGCACACACATTTTTTAAGCTTGTCTTGTGTGCACTGAACCCAACATGAAAGCAATGCCACACTGGCTTCCAACGTTTGGAAGTTGGTCAGTGGAGACCCAGGCATTTCCCTCCTCTTGGCCGAGTCAGCATCCAGACTCAGGAGCCCCCGGACCCGAGATCCAGCCAGCCGTGGGGTCCCCTCCCTGTGCCGGGGCCCCTCTGCCCACTGGTACGGCAGGCACAGCCGCAGCTCCCAGGGACGCCAGCGGGGCAGCTGCGTGTCCGTCTCTCAGGGGCCTGGCTCACCCTGCGTCTTAGCACATCTCCCTGCACCCACGCCGGACCCCTCCAGGGCGAGTGCCCACGTTCCCATGGTGATGCTGATGTCCGGGCCAGCCTGCGCCTGCCGCAGCCTCTGAGACCCTTGTCCACGCCACTCCCCTCGGCTCAAGGTCAGATGGAGTCCTCTCACCCCCTGCTTACGGCCCCATTCGGGGATGCCGCAGAGAAACCCCACGTTGCTTCCTTTACATGGAAAGGTGGGAGCTCTCAAGATAATAAGAGACGATGTGTGACACACACGTGGCCTGCGGGTGAGCGTGTGAGGACAAAGGTGGTCTTTTATGTCTGGGTCGGTGGAACAAAAGCGAGGTTGACGGAAGCACGGCTGCGTCCGGTTGGACGTCTTTCTTGATTCCTGCACACAAGTCGTTGTTTTTTACGGCTGCCTATTCCTCCATTGTCAGGACAGAGCAAATTGCGCGTCTGGTTTCCCACGGAGACGCGTGTCTCATCTCGGTCTGTGCTCGGTGCCCTTGGGTTTGCGGCACGAAACAGCTGCTCACTTTCGCCCGTTCAGGTCTGTTCCAGAAAGTAGAGTGAGGAATGTAAAGATACACGATGTACGCAGACACACTGGTCTCCGGGCGTCTGTCACTGTCACGGCTGTCCGTGAGACGGCTCCTATCCCTTCTCTGCCACTGTGTCTTTCCAGGCTGAACTGGTCCTCGGGAATTTTAACCCACTTGGCGATGTTGTTTTTGTCCCTTAGAGGAGTGGCCAGGATGTCCAGGGACGTGGGACACAGATATTATGGTGCCTCCTTTTTATAAAGCTTGAAGGAGACATGCCTCCCTGCCTGGGCCCCCACGCCTGCGTGTGCTGAGCTCACCCGACTGTTACCTGGAACTCACGGAAATGCTTGGCAGGTCACACCTCGGGGTTGATTCATCACCCCACACGCGACACACGCCGATCAGCCTGGGGGTGAGTGGGGAGGGCTTCCGTTTCGTTTTCAGCGCTTGCCATTCGCGTCCCTTGGTCATTTGCTTAATCGCCGTCCCAGGCGGGGGAACGTCACACGCCTGCCCGGACGCGTCTGGGTCCTTGACTGTTCCCGTCCGTCTGAAGTACTTAATTGGCGGCGTGTTTTCACACATCCGTGTTGGAGAGAGAATGAAAGCCTGGTAGCTGGTGCCCATCTTAGGTTTTCTGAGGTAGACTGCGTGCAATTATTCAGAGCCATTTACACAGGCAATCCGCTCGTGAAATTAAAGACGAACAATGTTGCTTTTGATCATTATTATTATTATTTTTTTTAAAAATTCCTTTGGGGGAAAAACGTCGTAAAGAGCCCTCCTACCTCTAACACACATTCTTTCTCCTTTGCCGAGGGGCAGGTGGAAGAGACCCCCGCCAGGCACTAGACACTCACCTGGCAGGTATGGCCAGACCCGTCTGTGTCTAAATTATTGTGATTAAAAAAAAATTTCCTAGACTTTAATTTTTCAGCTCAGTTTGACATTTGTAGAAAATACAGCCAGTTAGCCTACTACCTGCCCTCACCGCCCCACAATGTCCTCTATTATTATTTTTTTTTTCATTTTATGAAGCAAATTTATTCAGTGAAAATGACTACAAAATCGTGTGCTTCCTATTTATTTTCAAGTATCAGTCATTTTAGAAAAATAATGAACTGGCAAAGGACATTTTTTGTGTGTGTGTTTTTAATAGTTTTTGGACAAGACTAAAAAGGAATACCCGCATCTCTGAGCACCGTACCATTTTTTGTAGTTTCATGAAGCCCATTCGTGAAGCCTAAAATCCCCCAGTGAACAGGTTCCCATTCCCGTTTCACGAAGAGAGACATTACATAGGTGAAGTTGGTTTTACAAAACTAACCCTGAAAGAAAAAGAAAGCATCGCTCCATGTTATAAATTTCGGGGGCCACAGACATGGCTTATTTCCTGTCTGCACAGGCGAGCGTTGCGTCAACATGACACGTTTGTTGCAAGTGATGCACAGACACCCAGACGGCGTTGTGAGCTGAGGCCCGCCGTTCGCCTCGGTAGTGTGCGTCCTGTGGGCTTGGACAGATGCCGAATGACGCGTGTGCAGACAGACGCCTCTGCGCCCCACCCCTCCCAGCCCTCTGGCAGTCACTGATGATTTTCACTGCCTCCGTAGTTTTGGCGTTTCCAGAATGTCCTAGAATCGGAACGGACGTACAGTGCGCAGTCTTTTCAGATTGGCTTTTTTTTACTTGGCTGTCGGCACTGAAGGCCCCTCCGTGTCGTTTCACGGCGGGAGAGCTCATTTCTGGTGAGGGCTGAAGGTATGTTTTTCGTAAGGACAAAGCCCGGCGCGGAGTGGGCTTGCACAAAGGAGGATAAGTGTCAGCATACACTGTCTTCCCTTTTCACAGGCCCCATCCAGCTCTCGTGTTACCTACCCCACAGGAAGGTCAGGGTCAGGGTCAGGGGTTAGGGTTAGAGCTTGGAGGTTAGAGAGTACGTTACGGTTTAGGTTCAGGGTCAGGGTCAGGTTTAAGGTAGAGGTTAGGGGTTAGGTCAGGGTTTGGGGTTTAGGGTTACACTTAGGGTTAGGGTCAGGTTTAGGATTAGGGTTAGAGCTTGGCGGTTACAGATGCCCCACGCGGACCCGTTCCTGTGACTGGCCGGAGCCCCCGGGGAGGTTTCAGGCCTGTGGCAGCTGAATCCCCAACCTCGTACCTCCGCTCTGCGAATTCGACCACTCAGGACGCTTCTCCGTTCCCCCACGCGCGTTGTTGTACAAGTTAATTACCAGGAAGATTATCAGGGGCTTTAGGACACGCCGGGTAGGCGCTGTTTAACAGATAAGAAATAATGAGTGTTTCTCCAAGAGGAAAAAGGCGGCTTTGTCGGTGGCGCGAGATACCCTGGCAGCTTTCTGGGTTTTGTCCTCGAAAGAGAAGCAAAGGACTGGAAGGCAGGTGAGCCCGCCCTGCTGGGTCCTGCCCCAAACACGCAGGCCGTACGTGCCGCAAACGCCCAACCTGGACGGCGCGTGCCCAGCTGAGTGCCAAGGGCATGTCCGGGCCTGAGGCCCAGCTCTGTTCAGGCTCCGCGTTCCATCTGCAGACGCCTTTGTAGTCTGCTGTGGCTCTTAGGAGGTTAAGTCTCGTTTCTGAAGCGGTGGCCAGGGGGCAGTTTGGGGCCGTCGGCTCCGTTTTTCACACCCTAGAGCCCCACACGCCCCCAGAGAGCGCACGTCCCCAGCGAGGTGCCCACGAGAGCTTCTTTACCTCTGCTGTTTTGTTTTCTGCCAAAGTTGAGGTCGAGCCAGTCCACCAGAGTGCAGCCTGGGCAGGAGGGAAGGTCCCCGTGCTCTCAGGGCGAGCGGACGCCCTTTACTTGGGGAGCGCGAGACCTCAGACCACAACGAGGCGTTCGCATGTAGTCTCACTGTTTTCTTAGGGACGGATAATGACGGGTGGGGTCTTAGGTGGGATGTTGGATGCATCTGCGGAGACCCTAAATGTGACTGACGGATGCTGTTCAGAGTTGATGGGCGACCGTCCCCCCAAATATATCACTGATGGATGAATGGATATAGAAGATGCGGTCCATGCAGACAGTGGACTGTCACTCAGCCATTACAACACGGAGGGGCCTTGAGGACATGATGCTCACTGAGAGACGCCAGTCACAAAGGGACAAATCCTATATGATTCCACTTACGGGAGGTACGTAGAGGAGTCACCTTCATGCAGTCAGAACATAGATGGTGGGTGCCACCACGGACTGGGGGGGGGTTACTGTTGAAAGAGGACAGAGTGTCTGTTGGAAACGACAGAAAAGGCTCTGGAGATACGTGTGTCTTGCATCACACGTTGCATGCCACTGGGGCCCCTTTGCATGGGACCAAGAATAAGTGCCTAGAAGTGACGCGTCTGTGTTGCCCACACGACTTGTAGGGATGGCCGGTCTCCCTAGAGCCACCTCTGCCCTGCTGCCATGCTCCGTGGCTTCCTCAGGAATGGGCCGGCCACCTGTGCTCCGTGTCTGCCCCTGCAGGTGACCAGATCCAGGTGCTGGGGAACGGGGGTGTCTCTGGAGGTCCCCTCCCTTCCAGAGGAGGGCGGGTACAGAGAAGGCAACGGTTATTTCCAGACAGCTGCCCTCTGCGAGTCACCCCTCTCCTCATGCTGGTCCCTGTGGACATTGTTGGTCTGGCTGAGGGCTCAGAGTCCTGGGACCGATCCCCCTGAGACGAGAAAGGGTTCCGTCATTTACTCATGGTGTCTGCTGTGGCCGTGGGGGAAGGACTCGGGCTCATATGGTGCAGTCTTGCCCTTTTCGATGGTTGTCTCATAATCGTGATACACCGTCAATCTTTGCAAGTCACCCACCACCCACCACCCACCGCCACCACCCGGGGCTTAGCCACTGCTTGGCACTTTGCGGGCACTTGGCAATTTGTTTTTAATGGTGGTGATGGTGGTGGTGATGGTGGTGATGGTGGTGGTGGTGGTGATGGTGATGATGGTGGTGGTGATGATGGTGGTGATGATGGTGGTGATGGTGATGGTGGTGATGGTGATGGTGGTGATGGTGATGGTGGTAGTAATTGTGATGGTAATTGTGATGGTGATGATTACTGTTGTCTTATCCACCATAGTTATTATCACATGAAAGTACAGAATCCTGGAGGTGATGCCCAGAGATGCCCGTGAGCTCCCTGAGGATGCCTCGCTGGCTGCCAGCACTGAGTGTCACATTCGTGTCTGTCCCCTACAATATGCCTTTGCTGCTGTGCTGTCAGAGATACTCATTAATTCTGTGACTTCACGGTGCCCTGTGTTGAGATCACATTTAATTTAAGGTAACTGTCACAGTGACTGTTGGGAGCAGCTGATCTGAGCTGTCCGTTTCCCCTTGGCTGTGGATTTTCTTCGTGTTTCAGTCTTCTCGCTTGAGCTGTATTTTTGCCACTTTTACTTAAACGGAGAGCACGGTCCTTTTCCCTGATACTGCCAGAAATGAATTCATTCACGTCCGTCTTCATTTTCGTACATACCTTTGTCACTTGGCAAGGAGGGTTCCAGGAGGCAGTTTTATCCACTATTGCCTTTGTCACTTCACAGCCTTTCCCCTTACTTGAAGAAGTCATCAGACATCCTCCTTGTCACCCTGGTAGCTGGGTGTGCTTTGTATTGATTAAGATGTAGTCTCTCGCGGCCACATAACGAAGTTCCTCAGTCACTTCTCGACTTTCTTATCCGAGAACTGCCACTGTATCCCCGCCTCTCTGTTCTTCTCGTGGCTGGAATTTGCACATTGTAGAGCACGTATTTTTAAAGTCCTTTCTCGGTGGAATCAGTGGCCTCTGAGATAATTTTTGCATGTGGACGCCTGGGCATGTGGACACCCAGCCCACATCCCCTGGGGAAATGCGTATCGGTGAGAATTGATTTTCTTTCTGTCAAGGAAAGGGGCAATCTGCAGGTTGTAAAGGAATTCTGGGGAATTCATTGGCTCTCTCTCTCTCTTTTTATTTTTTTTTTTGAGCCCCATTTTATCCAAACCTGAATTATGTGAATTCTAATAAACAAATGCTCCTAGGGAGACCACGCTTCCCACTCCCCATGGAAGGTGTTTGGCAGGGAAAGACACGGCAACATGGCTGGATTTACACATAGAGGAAGGGGCCTCAAGCCACGGGATGCTGGAAGCTTCTAGAATCTGGAAAAGGCAAGAAAACGGATTCTCCCTTAGTGACTCCACCAGGAACCTAACCTTCCTCACTTTGATGTCAGCCCAGAGAGACTCACATCAGGCCTCTGAGACATAAGCGAATGCATCTGTGTTGTTTTAAGCCAGGCAGCTGGCGGTCATTTGTCACAGCAGCCATAGGAAACCTGTGCATAACATCCTAGCATCGGTTTTAGATTTTACACAGGACACACAGGCACTGCCTCAGTGGGTCCAGTTATTTCTGACTCTTTCAAGTCCTGTGATGCCGTGAGACAGCGTGGCCCCTGTTCCCCTCTCTCAGGACTCAATGCCGGCGTTTTAGAAGGAAACCCACCCATGATTTCAAAACCAAGAGGAAAGCAAGACCTTTGGTCTTGGATTCCGGCGTGCCCGCTAGATGGAATGACAGTGTACTCAGGCCGTTAATTGCCCTCTTAACTGGTCTCATTACTTGTATTCTGCGACGATTCGTCTCGATTCATTAGTGTGGCATTTAACGGCTCAGCTCACGTTCATTTATGGGATCATTTCATTCAGCCAAAGAGGGCTTTCTCTCTGCGTCTCACTTGAATGTCTCTTGCCTTCCCGCTAACCCACGGGGTGGTTTCAGGGACTGTCCTTGGCAGAGCCATTCGAAAGGGGAGCGCCCATTCATTCTAAGCCACCTCATAGAACTAAGTTCCAGCTGAGAGGAGGTGGTCTCAGCGGTGCCTTTTCTCATCATCACTGGCCATTCCGCTGAGCTTTGTAACCTGATTTCCAAGCAGCTCAGTGGTCATCGGCCCCATGTCCCTCATGCAGGCTCAGATTCATCCACTCGTGCTTTGTCTGCCGCGTAGGACTCATTCGTCATCGGCAGTGCCCAGAAAGCCAGGTGTCATTGTCACCATCGTGAAGGTCAGGGACCTCCGTAGACCTGCGGCTTGGGACGGAAGGGTTCACAGCCTCTGTGAGAGATTCGCTTCCTCCGTGGTAAGATACTGTTGTCCTTCTCGCGTTCTTTCCTTCCTTCTCCGCTGGCCCAGTGTCAGGTCCCTTTGCCTGGCTGGGACAACGTCGGTGGCCTTGGCGCCTTGGGTCACAGAGAGCTTTCCGTCATGATACAAATCCGAGCTGCAGAACGGAGTTACCGTCACACATCCTCAGGCCCAGACGGCCACCAAGAGCGACCGACCCACAAAATTCAACCAGGGCATGTGGAAGGGGTCTTCTGTGGACCGTGTTATTTTTTACTTTCTTCTTGCGTGGGTCTTGGAGCTGCCATAACGAGGCATCTCCAGCGGGGCGTGGGGTAGGCGGACGGGTTAACCAGCAGAAATGCATTATCTCCGAGCTGGGTTGGTTCTCTCTGGAGGCTCCAAGGGGACCACTTTTTCATGTCTCTCTCCAGCTTCGGGGGGCTGCCAGCCATCCTGGATGTTAACTTGGTTTGCAGAAGCATCGCCCCAATGTCCGTCACCATCATCACATGGGCTTCTCCTTGTGTGCCTGCCTCATAATTCCTTTTCTTCTTAGAAGGACACCTGTCACACTGCATGCAGGACCCACCCAATCATCTTATCACGTCTGCAAAGAACCAATTTCCAAGTGAGGTCATTTTTTGGGGGGGGCGGGGGCGGGGGGCGGAGATATAGACCCATTCGCCCTTAGAACTGACACTTCCTAACACACGATGTATTTCGCTCGCCTTTCTCTGTTTATTGCTGGCCTGTGAGCAGCGTGTGGGCAGAGGTATCTGCCTTGTCAGGGAAGCAGTGACGTCTCTCGCAGGTTGTCAGGCAGTGTGGATGCCCTGAAAGGAGAGTTTCTTGCAGCGTGCAAATGATCAGACACCGCGGTCCATGTCTGGGAGGCCTCAGACCGCGTCTGCACAGGGTCAGGCCGACGGTGGATTCCCGGGACCTGCCTCACGGTCAGGGGGCGTGAATCTCCCTGGTGGAGAGGTTTCGACAAGGTAGCGACCCAGGGCACGGGCAGAGAGCTTGTCCAGGCTTTGAGGTGTGGCCCGCTCCCAACTAAAAAGCAACCGTGCCCCAAAGCAAAGAAAGACAATTTAGGGGCACGTACGAAAAGCAGAGAACTGCGGAGATGGGCGTGTTTGTACACAGTCTGGAATTGCTCTGCAAGAATGTCAGCAACGCCTGGGGAAGACTTCCTCCATGGGAATGGCTTGTTTTTCTTGCAGTGTGTTTCTTGTTCGGCGGCTTTGACCCGTGTATCCTTTGTGAGGTGCAAATGGATTTCTTTCCTAAGATTTTTTGCATT
>NW_017732059.1:1189601-1193762 GCF_001890085.2 Hipposideros armiger
AAAAAAAGACTACATACCTTAGATCAGTAGGAGAAATTGAAAATACTCTTTTGCATGGCTTCGCAGCCCTTTGTCTTTGGATCTAGCCTAGAAGACAAAGAGGTCTTTTCCCTGTTCTTATTTTCAGTCCCCAAATAATGCTCCCGTTGAAAACCAGTTATCTAAGCAAATGGCACCCCTCTGCTGAAACAGTTGTGTCATGGGAGCGTGAATCGGTGTGTGAGCAGTTTCCGGGCTCTGTGAGTCGAGCTCTGCCGTTCCCTGATGGGGTGTCCTTTTTTTCCGAATCCCGGGCTGTGTCTGGGTGTTTGTGCAATGGCCACCTTCCGACCAGAACTGGGTCACGGGCGTCGTCACCAAAACTCATCAGACTCAGCTGTCCCGGGGCCAACGGTGACTCAGCACTCACCTTCACTTTGCAAAATGGTGCAAAGAATGCTGTGTATCGGAAACAAAAATGATGCATGACGCAGGCAGAGAGCCCCGTGAGGTCTTGAATCAATGCCACATGCCGTACTTGTCGCGTCCGTACAGGCTATGGAGACACAATTGGGGGGAAATTGTCGCAGCCATTTTTTTAGATGCCTCCTTGCTGATCTGTAGTCAGCAATAGTAGGCGTGTGTTCTGAGGGTTTAGAAGAGGGTTTGTGATGACACAGTTGAGTGGTGAAGAGCTCTCTGGGCAGACCCTGGGGTAGGGGATGACTGCCATGCGGTGGCAAATTTCATTTCATGCATGAGGGTTTGTGGAGGACCAGAGTTCACCTGCTTTTTACGATGCAATGACCCCCTGGGACGGTCTGCAATCGCAAGAGCTTATGGTTCCCTGAGCCCCTTCGGGTTAAAGCTCAAATGCATATTGGGATGTGTCCACCTCAGCCCAGGTGGGGGTCATCCCACCTTCATCCTCAGAGCTTGGTGACCCCCAGGGTCCTCTAAAGGATGGAGGATGGAAGGTCGCATATTCCGGGTGTGTTATGGGGATAAGCTCTTAGCATGAACTCTTTGCACATCCACAAAGGACGGAAAAGTCATAGGAAAGTCACATTCAAAACGAAACAAGACAAAACCTGCCATATTGGCAGCTCATAGTTTCATGAAAGGTCTGCTATCTTTTCCCTGGAATGCTGTCCTGCTTTTTATTATTATTATTATTATTATTACTATTATTATTATTATTTTGTCTGTTTTCTTTTTTCCCATGCACAGGCAAATGATCCATTCCAAAGGCTTACTAGAATGATTGATTTTGATTGAACAGAATAAGAAAATTTGTTTGATAGTGATTCCGGATTCTATATGACCACGTAGCCGTTATGAAATGACTCCTTGTTGGTTTTTGGGGTAGTGTCAGAGAGAATCTACCGTCATCTGGGAAAAATAAAAAAAAAGATCAAAATGCTTCTCCGTTCTCCAGCTACCTATCGGGGTGAGGTTGGGTTTTCTTCAACAGAAGTAACAGATTGCAGCAGATTGAATGCAGACGTCAGTAAGAATCCTGCTGTCTTCCCTTCAGCTCCACATTTGCAAACACGTAAGAAGACGTTTTGAGCCTTCAGTCTACACACAGGAGAACGTGGACTTGCGCTTTCAGCCTGCGCTCTGGCGAGAAGGCTGTGTCTTCCGCGCGTGACATGTGAGAGACAGCTGCTTTCTCCATCTGCCTCTGCTCCCACCTCTTGCAGTAGGTTCTTTCTGTGGGAAAATGTCCGGCCTCACCCAGATAGGTAGTTGGAAAAGGGAGGAAAAAAAATTTTTTTTTATATAAAAAAAGCAACAGAAATTAATTTTCTCACCGTTCTGGAGATTGGAAGCCCCAAGATCAGGGCGCCAGGAGGGTCCGGGGCTGGTGAGGGCGGGCTCTCCTCCTGGTTTACACACGGTCACCTCCTTGCCGTGTCTTCACATGGTGCAGCTCTGGCGTCTCCTGGGAGGAATATTTTAATCGCTTTTTCTGATAGGTGTGGAATGTCTTTGACGCTACGCCAAACCCAACCAGTGGCAGTTAGATGGTGCGTTTGTGACAGCCAACTGGCAGACCTATTATTTATTTATTTATTTTAAATATTTTTTTATTGGGGAATTGGGGGGATGGGAACAGTGCTGGGGAATTGGAGGAAGGGGAACAGACAAGTTGCTGTCCTTTTGTTCTTCAGTCTAGTTGTGGAGGACGTTGCTTCACTGGCCCAAGTTGGCANAGACACCCCTACAACCTGTTAGAACGCCCCAGACACTTGCTGCGTTCAGCCCCCGCGGCCCTACAGAAATGAGGCTTTGGTCCCAGCCGAGCCACATTGGGTCCCTGATCCCATCTTCTTGTCAGCGTTGGGGATCCCCGGGAAGAAAGACAAGGGCGGTCTTTCTTCTACAAGAAAACAAGCGCCCAGGAAAATTGCCTTTTTTATTTGTGTTCTGGCAAAAGCATTGTGGCGACAATGAGTGTCTACGGGCGAGTGAGTAAAAATCAGTGAATGGCAAATTGTTATGTCCTGTGGATGTTTTTTTTTTAAAAAAAAACAACAACAAAAAAAACCCCACTGAGCTGTGTGCCTCCCAGACCGGAGATGAAATAGCAAATAGAAAAGCAAAAAAATAACACAATAGCAGCACACGGCCCCTGCAGGGAAAAGAAACGCAAATAGCCAGAGGGAGGTAGAACAGCATCACGGAAAATGACAGCCCTTGTCGCTGGCGAAATGGCTTTTGTTATTTTTCCCAGCACCCACAAAACGTGTCTTAGCTGCTATGTTTCTATGTACGTAGAGTTGGTATCCAGTAGGGTGTTCATGTGCTCTGCACAATACAGTGACTGCACATCTGTGTACCTTATGAGCAACTAAAAAAAACTAAAAGAGCGGACTCCTGCTGCGTGCAACCCCACAGATGGACCCAGAGGGCATTGGGCCCAGGGGAGACGCGTCCGCCACGAAATGTACTGGAGCGTGCTGTGATGTGCACCCCTTTCACTTCTCCTGGGCTGGCTTTGTGCCATGTGCATCAATGCGTGCCGGAGGTCTGCAGGCCCCCCCTGGTCTGAGGGTCCGAGAGATGGCACCCCCCTCTGGACGTGCATGCGGGTGCCGTCCCAGGACCCCCTTGGCAACTTTCTGAGAACTTCTCTTCCCCACGCGGTCAGTGGTCGCGATGTGGCCAGCACCTCCTGAGGCCCGCAGCGGGTCGGGTCTGTTTTTGGAACACTGTGCTGAATTTTACATGAACCCTGATGCTGGCATTCCATTGGCAACTGTTCGATGAACGCCCATCCCCTGGGCAGATGGCGGGCCATTCCCTAGGCTGGACAGGTGGGTGGGACGGCAGGTATGCAGGGACAGGGGACATTATTTTCTCCCTCCCTCCCTGCCCAGCTCTCTCTCAGACCTGATCGGCTTCACCTACAAGACGACTAGTCACTTTAGGTCCAGGTGCCATTCGCCATTTCTGTCCATCACTGTCCCCCACTTCTACTTCCTTCTTCCCCCCAAAGTTCCCCACCTGTGTGCCGTCCTTGTGTCTATGTGATCGCACGGCTTGTAGGCAGGCTGTGCCAGGTGCATGCCTTTCTTGCTGTGCCAGGCGCCCAGGAGCCCCTTGAGGTGCCCCATCCCCAGGACCACATGGTGGTCAAGCTCTGGTGACCTCAGCTTGAGATCCCACCTCATCTCCTGGTTGCCGCCTTGGTAGGTCCGAACTCCCTGGAGACTCTGTGTGGCCACCGCTTGACGTGACAGCTCCGGCTTGGAGCGGCCACGCTTCCGTTGGGGCGCTCAGGGTTTCTGGCTCGTTAGGGCACGAAGGACGACAGGGGACACCTGTGGCAGAGGGTGGGAGGAGAACGGGGCCGTGGCAGAGTCGGGAGCACCGCTGCTGAACCCTGAGAGCCACAAGCATTGAACGTCACCAGAAAGGACTTTCATTCACAAGTGACCCAGAAAGAATGTGGGACATGCAATGAGTGGGTGCCATCACGGCAACGTCTGAGCCACCGTGCCTTCCCTGGTGGGCGGCTCCTTTCCGGGGGGATCGTTTGGAGTTGGGGAGCTGCTCAACATGGCAGAGCTGGCCCAGGCCGAGGGCGGGCTGACGTCCGGGGCTCTTGGGCGCAGGGGGCGGGGAGGAGAGAAACTGAAGCAAAGTTTGGCCCATCAGGCGAGCGGGCACTTT
>NW_017732059.1:1197042-1211545 GCF_001890085.2 Hipposideros armiger
CAAGCCAGCTCTTAACCATCGCACCACTCAGCCGGCCCCAGACCTGTTATTTATAATCACTGGAGAATGTCTTGTGTTCATAAGAAACCCCTGTGTGGGAAGCAGGATGCTCTCAGAGCCCGTCTGCTAGATCGCCGTCTCCTGCACAGAGGGGAAATTCTTTCTCGGCATGCACACCATAAATGTGCATTGATATGCCTACGTCGTGTGCAAGGGAGCAGGCAGCCATGGGGCCCCTGCTTTCCAGGTCCCCCTGGGTGAGACAACACACCCGTGGACCCCGCCCCATGGCCCGTGGGGTGGGGCTGTGCAGGGGGAATGTGCAGAGGCACCAGGCTATGTGGATACAGCATGGCTTTCGTGTCTCCATTGCAGACAGACGTAGTCCCAGCGAGGTCCCTCCTTTGCTGTCTGTACCCGAGCTCCTGCACCTGCAAAGTAGCCCGTCCCCTTCCGTGCAGGAGGTCCCTGTGCCTGAGAGGTGGTGCGTGCAAGGCAGCTGGCACTGAGAGATGGCACTGTCAGCGCCCAGAAAAGGTTCACGGTTAGCATGACAGGGGGAGCTGAGCTGATGCAGACTGGCCATGTCCACAAGCCACCGTATGCAGACAGTTTTAGCCATATCCCACCTGGCCGTTTGGGTGTGGCTGTGCTGTCTGTAACTCTCACATGGAGAAGGCAGCTGGCGTGGGTAAATTCTGCATATGAGGTGTCCGTCCAGGAACTTTTTCTTCTGTTCTGTCAGGCACCAGTCCGGCTGTGGCTGGTGGCACTTGCCGAGGTCACGGCAGGATCACCCCACTTGGATTCCGTGTCAGTCTGTCCAGAGGGATCAGCAAACACAGCTGTCATGTCCGTCCTCCAACACACTCCAGGTCTTTCTCTTCTTATTTCAAAGGGACTCGTGTGACAACATGGTAGAGAAATGTGTTTCTGGGTCACCATCTCGTGAGTGCTACAGCTTTTCTGTGCAACAGGGTCTGTCACGTTGGGTCCAATATCACAGCATAATACAAATATATGCCCAAAAATCCGTGTGCACTTAAATGACTTTTTGTTTAATGAAAGCCTAACAACAAAACACAAATTCAGGGAGAAACGTGATACCGTTTTACATTTTTGCAAATGCGTAGCCGAAGAGACGACAGCAGGTTTCTGATCTACGTCTGTGTGTTGCAATCTGTTGTTTCTGTTGAAGAAAATCCAACCTCACACAGACGTGGAGCTGGAACATGGAGGGCTCTGTTGATAGTTTTTCCAGATGACTGTGGGTTCTCCTTCACACTATCCCCCCAAACCAACACGTAGTTGTTTCATAGCGGCTACGTTGCAATATGGAATCTGGAATCGTTATCAAAGACGTTTTCTTATTCTGTTAAATTGAAATGGATTCTCTAGTTAGCGTTTGGGACGGATCATCTGCCCATCGGTCGTTTGGAAAATACGGGTTCACCGAATCCTGGGGGTCTTCTACATGTTGACACATTTCATTATACACGTCAAAAACAAAAAAATATTACATTTGTTCATATAAGCACTCATTGGAAAACTCGTTTAATTCTCGGGAAACCGTCAGGCTCCCTGTGCCAGATAACACGCTTTCCAAAAATGCTAATGTTCTCTGAAGAGCACCAGTTTTGTCACTGACAATCAATACTGCCGGTTTGTTTTCCTTCATGTGACAAGCTCACTTTGTTCATTTTTTCACGAACGTGCCTCCCAATTACCCAGTTGCCTGTTCAGGCGATGTGGGCGTCCCCTGGGGGAAAGCGGCTAGCTTAGCTTGCAACTGAAATGGCCGGCAGCCGCCCTGCCTCCGTGCGCGGGAGCAGTGCTTCACCCGCACTCCCGTTTTGTTTCGCTGTGGGCAGTGCCAGGTGCTGAGGGATCGCGGCGATGGCGGCTGCCGTCGGGGCCGTCATCGTGTTCATGCTCAGGAACCCAGTAGTTCTCCCAGCGTAACTTCTGCACCACCCGTGCAGACAGAGACCCAGGAAAAGGGGCCAACGCTGTCTGGGTGTTATTATAAACATAGTTTTGACCCCCACAGACCCTCCGAGGATGGGTGGCCCCACTTTGAGAAGCGTGAGGTTTAGGTCAACGTCGCCCGTCGTCACCGTGGAGGACACGCATTAGAACGATGCCCTCCTCCCCAGGCCCGGGAGGACATGATCTCGGGGGCTGATCACGCCAGATGCCGGCCGTCTTTCTGCTTGAGTTTCTTGGGTTTTGAACTTCTCGCTTGCTTTTTACTCTTTCATACCACAGAGAGCTACCCGGCATTCGTTAGCAGTGCAGAGTTTACTTGCGGGAATCTCCTTCTGTCCGCTTTATAATTTGCTCTGGGTGCGTCCAGAAATTTGGTGATGCCTGTCGTTTTAGGGGTTCTCCTACGGGGGCGTCTGTAGCTGCCTCCACGTAAGCGTGTCGGTAGAGTTTTGTCTTCCTTTCCCCAAGTGTGTGGTGTGTGTCCTGCTGTGACTTTCATCTGGGCCGTCATTGTAGGGCTGGGTTCTGTGTCCCATGTGGAGACGACCTTGTTTGTCTTTGCTGTTCCCCGCCCTTGGTCACAGACAACACAGCCAGTCGGGACATTTGTTTCCATTCGGTAGATCCTGTGATCTTTGGAGTCTTGCTGCCCTGAGACAGGACGTGCTGAGAGCTGTCGTCTGTCCTCTGCCTCACCTTTGCCGAGGCGCATTCTCAAGCTGGAAGGTAGTGACTCACGGTCGCATCCAGGGCGAACGCGCCGCTGTGTGTCCATGTGCTTGAAATTTGTACCCGTGTCTTACTCCTGCGGTCCAGCTGGGAAGTCCATACCCTCTGTTTTCCCACGTGCATCTTGTCTCAGTAAACCCATTCAGCTGGTTGGTTAGCATAGGGTAGTCTACAGCTCCCCAATGTGGGTTGGGCATCTAATTCTTAAACAAATACTGTTTGAAGATCACATGAGGATCGTGAGTCTAAGAAGGTGACGGCTTGCTTAGAAGCATGTGTCTACTGCAGAGATGGGTCACCGTCTCTGAGGTGTCACCAAGCCGTCAGGGTGGCTTTCTGGGACCCAACCCTTCTGCCACCCCATTGCCTGTGCTCAGCCAGCCATCCCCTGGGTACATATCTGCTGGAACTTTTGCAAATCGCGGCCTGGCATAGGCGAAAACGTGGGCTCGCGTGTTCAGAGTCCAGCCTGAGAGTCAACCACGGAGAACGCAAGTCCCCAAGGAGGGCTTACGTCCAGGAAGTACCCATCCGGGGTCATGCAGGGTTTGCAGAGGGCAGGCTGTCCTCTCAGACGTGAAATGCATACATTAAACCAGTTCCACTAATGCTACAGGGCTCTCGAGTTCTGGGCGACCCCAGGTTCAGTTCCTGGAGGGTGGCGGGCCCGGGCCCGGCGGACGGCAGCTTCCGTTTCCGTCCTCCCACGTTCCCTGCAGACCTCCGGGGGGGCCCTGGGTACATTGGCGGGTGCTGACTGTTGCAGGATACGCATGGCACTCAGGCAACCGTGTCGGGATGCGTCTGTGGAGAGGTCACTGCTGGCCGGCAGACGCAGGCTGTACGCCCCCATCAGGCGTGGAAAAACCGAGACAGCAAGTCCACTGAGCCTCCCCACGTCTCGGAGGCTCAGTCTCTCTGGGGGAGACCAGGGAGCGTCATTGCTGAGATTAACAGTGAGCAGTGCCCTGCGCCGCGGCGTGAGAGCTGCGGGACTGTGCAGCTGCAGGGGCCCCGGCGGTGTCCTTCACGCGTCATTATGTAGGTCGCACGCGTTAGAGAGGCAGACGGTTTTACAGAGGGAGCAGCGGCTTTGCAGAAGCCCTTTGGGGTGAACTCCCATGAACTGAGCACTGGGCGAACTCCCCCGCTTTGCACCTGAATTGCAAACTAAAAAAAGTCACACGCGCACACACACGCTCGCACGACGACGACGAGGTGTTGCAAAGCCTTGGAAGCTGAGAACCACGCAGACACCCTGCACGGTGTCCGTTCTCCATGGAATCGGGAGCCTGCTTTCGGAATGGCTGCTGTCCCTGGTGAGGTGGGCGGCGGTGACACAGCTTTTCTGCCCCGTGGACCCGCGCTCGGCCCGGTGACAGCCCCGTTACACCGCCGGGGAAGGTCGGTCTGGGTTTTGGGTGCTGTGTGTGGCCCCGGAAGACAGTGGATACGCAAGTCTCAGGTGTGGGCTGGGCCCCGACCGCTTTGCTTGCTGTCCTCTGCCCCGACAGACCCCTGTGCCCAAGCCCGAGACCCAGCACCGCGTGTGTGCAGGGCACCACACTGGGACGCAGGCGATTTTACTTGCCCAGATTCGCCGTGATTTTGCCAAGAATCCCTGAGGAACCGGGAGGAAGTTAGGACATGGGATATGGTTCCTGCTAATATTTATGTAAATGACCTTGGTGGCACTGAATAGCTCTCCACTAATTCTTCTTTCTTCCCACGTGGGCACTGTGAGAGCGATGATTTAGTGTCTCTCTCTCTCTCTCTCTCTCTCTCTCTCTCTCTCGCTCTCGCTCTCTCGCTCTCTCTCTGTCTGTCATCTTTGCCACAGAAACACACTATAAATCCTTCACAGACAGACTCGATTGGAGCTGACAGCCTCCTGCGGCACAGCTCTGAGCTGCTTGAAAAAAATAACAAAAGACAAATGGCCCTATGGATGGAGGTTATCCTGGGCATCCTCACAACCTCCCAGTTGAGGGACAGCGATGGGAGGGGGTAACAGGGACAAGGAGGGGTCACCCTGTGCCGTTCTGGACAAGCTGGGGTTTGACTGTGAAGAATGACGTATTTGGGTCAACGGCTGTCGCGGGAAAGACACTCAAAACTCTGTGGGCGTGTCGGTGGGGGTACAGCGGTGGGGGGAGGAGGGACAGGATCCAGAGGTCCCGAATCCACGGGCGTGAAACGGAACAGGATTGTGAACGCTAGTGTAGATGCCGGTTCCTCTCCAAGGTGGCAGGCGTTCCCGCCATGTGGACACGCGCGTTACCATGAGTCACCGTCCGAGCAGCAGTTCCGTTCCAAGGGGTTTATACGAAGGACCTGAGACAGGCGTCCGAGGGAACGTGGGGACACCCCCGCTGGCAGCCGCCTGACCCGCTGTCTCCAAAACTCAGAAGGAGCCCAACCGCCGGTTGACAGCAAACGGCCCACACACTGGAATATTACGCAGCCATGAAAAGGAGTGCATGGACCTTCAAAAGGCATCGGCAGTGAAGGAAACTGGGGCGCAAAAGGGCACACATTGCACGATTCATTATAGAAAATACCCAGAATAGGTAAATCCTTGGGCAGAAAGGCAGTGAGGGGCTGGCAGAGCTGGTGGGGGGAGGTAGACAGACAAAATAATGTGCAGTGACTACTCAAGGACAGGGGGCTCCTTTTTGGAGTGATGAAAATGTTGCACAACTAGATTGCGGACAATTGGTACACAACAGTGCGAATGTCCCAGATGTCACCGAATGGATAAGATTTGCTCCCTTTCAAACGATAACGTTTATGTTTAATAGCGGACGTATTGAGATGTAATCAGACACCGTACATTTCAGCCTCAAGCGTGTCCAGTTCAGTTATTTTTAGTATGTTCGCAGAGTTGTGCAGCCATCACAACCATCTTAATTTCAGAATATATTTGTGGCCCCCGGAAGAAACCCCATGCCTGTGCGTAGACAGCCCCCATTCACTCACCCAGCCCCTGGCAACTTTTTTATTTTATTTTATTTTTTTAGCGGAGCCATCCTGCCACCTGTTGGCAGCTCAGCTCGAGCCGGGACTCGCACCGCTGTTGCTCAGAGCTCACACGCTTGAGCGAGCTCTTAACCAGCTGAGCCCCTGGCCGGCCCTCCCGGCGACTTTTAATCTGCTTTCTGTCTGTACGGGTTTGCCCGGTCTCGACCTTTATGCACATCACACAGTAGGTGGCCTTTCGTGTCCGGCTTCTCTCATTCAAGGTGACATATTCCGGGTTCAGCCACCTTGCCACGCCCAGCGCCGGGGCATTCCTCCTCATGGCTGACGAATACTCCGCCGAATGGCGAGACCGTGTTTCTTCATCCGTCCGTCCGTCGGTGGACAGCTGAGGTTCCTGGATATGGGAACAAAGACGCTGAGAACCTAAGCAGCCCCAGACCCCCCCAAACGAGCAAACGCCGGGCTGGGGTTCGAACCAGGCACCCTCAGTCTCCCCCGGGGGGGTGTTCCCACTTCTTGCAAACAGGAGGTGCCATACCTGTGAACGGTTCTGTGGAACACAGACGTGATGGTCATCGTGGCCTCCAGAACCAAGCTGGGTTCTGCTACAGCGGCGGGCAGGGCTCCCTGCCGTCTGGACCACGCATGGCCGGGCAGCTCGGAGGGTGAAGGGGGACAAGCACCTTAATGAAGGGTGGATGAGGCGCAAGGGAACTTTGGGGGGGGGCACGGAGACAGGACGCACGGGTACGCTTGGGCGTGCGCCCTGGCCGTGGGCCTCGGTCATTCGTGGTGGAGAAGCTTCTAGTGGGAGGACGGTTTCCAGGGAACATGTCTGTCCCTTGTGCTCCCCTTCCTTTCCTCATCCTTCTCTGCTCCCGGAAGGGACAGATGTCCCAGAATCTTGGGCACCCCCACATGTTCATTTCAGGATCACGTGTCGTCTTGGCTCCCGACGCCTAAAATCTGCTGTAAGCTAGGGTGAGGGGAGACAGAGCCTCGCCTCGCTGCTGCACGCCTTCACGTTGGGACCTGGGCCAGGTCGCTCGCCCGCGCCGGCCTCAGTTTCCCCATCTGTCAGTCCTCATGACAGCTCTGAGGATCCGAGGGGAACGTTGACCTGAATGGTGGTCGCTGCTTCCAAAGTGCCTTCGGCAGAGCGGCTGTGCTCACGGTCAGCATCAATGACACTGCTTACGGGGGGCTTTGGGGGCTGGTTGGACACATCTCTGCTGCTGCCTGAAAGTCGGATCCCGAGATACAGCAAATAATCGTTGGCTTTGTAAACGGCACAGAATGTGTGTTTGGAAACTATAAATACTTTATCCATGTTACTCTTTGTGAACCAGGGTCTCTCAAGCTCAGCATTGTCGCCCCTGGGGGATGGATGGCCCTTTGCATTGGGGCGTCCTGGGCACTGTGGGGTGTTGAGCAGGATCTCTGGTCTCCACTCACCAGATGCCAGTGGAACCCCGTCTCCTGTGTGACAGCCAAAAATGTCTCTAGATATTGACAGATGTTCTCAGGAGGACGAATCGCTCCCAGGTGAGAACCAGTGTGAGATAGGTAGGTTGATAGCTAGCTAGCTAGCTAGCTAGATGATAGATAGATTGATAGATAGATAGATAGATAGATAGATAGATAGATAGATGATAGATAGATGATAGGTAGATAGATAAATAGATAGATGATAGATAGATGATAGATAGATAGATAGATGATAGATATGGATGCATGGATGGATGGATGGATGGATAGATGGTGGATGGATGGATGGATGGATGATGGATGGATGGATGGATGCATAGATAGGTAGATAGATGATATCTAGGCAACAGATAATTAACATATGAATAGATAGAGGATAGGTAGACTAATAGATGGTGGATGATGGATGGATGGATGGATGGATGGATGGATGATTGATAGATGATGATTGGATGGTTGGATGGATAAATAGATGATTCATGAATAGATAGACAGACAAAGGGACAAATAGGCAGCGTATAGACAGTCTTTTGTGCTAACACAGACTTTCTCAGCCTCAGCTGTAGTGACACGTGAGGCTGGACACGTCTGTCGTGGGGACGTCCTGTGCAGTGCCTGCCTGGTCTCCACCTACCAGATGCAGATAGACAAAGTAACCCCAACCCCCTAGTTGTGATGCCCCAAAATGTCTGCAGGCATGCCAGCTGTCCCCTGGGGGAGGGGGGGAACATACCCCCCAGTTGAGAACCGCGGAGGTGGAGTCCGGCTGCCGGGAACGTGCCTACCCTGGGCCAGCAAAGGACCTGGTCCTCAGACCTGAGTGTGCCTGGGGGTTCTGGGAAGCGCCCCCAGCCCAGCGTCTGGGGGAGAATGGAGACCTTGGGGCATCATGTGATGTTGCACTTCCAGTCACAGGCGGGGTGTGGCCTGGGAGGCCACCCTGCACCCCTGCATCCCGTCCGGCCCTCGCCATCACTGCAGCCCCCCGCCCCTCGGTGTAGAGACCCCCCGGGTGTGGGTCCCGTGCACATGAGAGAGGAGGACGCTTCCTGCCCAGGCCCCTCCGCACTGGGAATGGGTTCCTCCTGGACCGTCGTAGGCCTGCACACCGTCCTGCAGCCCGCCGCCCGCCGCCCCTTCTGCGAGCTTGGGAACGGGCAGTGTCTCCTGGTGGGATGGAAGCCCGACTCTGCTTCTTGGACGGCGTTTGCCAAGACTTGCCAAGGCTGCACGTGCACAGCCGGCCATCGCCTTTCCCCACGCCGTCCGTCCGCCTCGTCTGCTCTGTGCTTGCAGGACTGTTGTCCCAGACGCGCGGGGTACGGAGCACGTTTCTCCTCGGGGAACGAAATGAAGGGCTAATTGAAGGAAGATGGAGGCGCCCAGCATTCGCAGAAACGCAGCCGCCCTCTGTAATTAGCTGCTGAAGGGAAGCAAATGAAATGCTTTGCCGCTTGGTGATGAGCTCCGGCCTTTTCATTAGAATGTGCATTTTTCTGGCTGCTCAATTAAGGGGGCGTCTCATCGGCCCGTCACTCAAAGCGTTAATCCGGCTTCCCTTGGTCCTTTTTGAATTATGCTCTGTGCTGTTTGAGGCTGAGGCGGGCGGCACCAAGAAGACAGCACAGAGCTTGCTGCGTGCCCACCAGGGGACCTTACCGAGGGCGCGTGCACCCAACTGTATGGCTTTCAAACCCTCTTCACCCACCGTGGGGCCGTCTTCCTCCCTTATTTAAAGTCCAGCCTCTGAGTCAATGGAAATGGGTCATTTCATGTCAAAACTTCTTCAACATTTATGTTTATTTAAGTGTAGTTGGTGTCCAGTCTTATGCTGGGGACAGTCGTTCCAGGTGTACCGTGCAATGATTTGACGTTTTCCTGCCTTACTGGGGCATTGCCCCACTAATCGCAGCTGTCCTGTCCCCGTGGAAACGCACCGCAGTGTTACTGGCTGTAGCCCCAGCCCCCTTGTCACCCGTTCCCCGCCCGCTCCCCCTGGTAACCGTCCCTGTCGCGTCTGGGTCTAGGAGTCTGTCTTTGTTTCCTTTTGTTCTGTTTGTTTGTTTTATGAAGATGCCGTGTATACGTGAGATCATAGGGTGTGTGTCTGTCTCTGTCTGACGTATCTCGCTCAGCACAATGCCCTCGAGGCCCACCCAGGTTGTTGCAGGTGGCGGCGTTTCCTTCTTTCTCGTGGCCGAGTGATATTCCATTGTATCCGTGGACCGCCTTTTCTTTATCCAATCCTCTGTGGACGGGCACTCAGGCTGCTCCCCTATCTTGTCTGTTGTGAATAACGCTGCAACACGGGGGTCTGTATATCTTTTTGAATTAGTGCTTTGGAAAACCATTGAGATACAGACACTCACACACACACACACAGACACACACACAGTGAGGACTCCCTCTGGCTTCTTATTTTAAGCTTGACATCTCTCTGCGCTTCTGTGTTGTTTTTCTAGTCTCGGGGGCCTGTGGTATGGCGCGCGTATTGTTCCCATGGAGCCCCCGTGCCTGTCTTCACCCGGTTAGGTCGGAGTTGTCCTCCGTTCTCCCTCCAGTAGCCCCAGTTTCCGCGAACCTCGTTCAGCGCCCGCTGCCCGTCTGTGCCCGGGGGTGACGTCACGACTGCGTGGAGTGACTTGTGTGCAGCAGCCGGCGTCTGCGCTCCTTTCGGGGGCAACGATGGCTGGGATTTATGTCCCAATTCCCGAAGCGTGGGACAGTCACTTGCTTGCCCCACGGGAACCATGAGTCCCTTGGGTCTAGAAGTATTCGCGCATCACACCTTTTTTTGATTCAAGACTGTCCAGGACTCTTTAGAGAAAGCCCACGTTAGGGGTGAGGTGTCCCAACCTTATTTCATGCTGCCTTTTGTTGGAAGTCCTGTTACGTCTCCTTTTACGGCCTCTAGGACTGCCCAGCTTCACAGCTGTACCCTTGGACCAGGATGTAGTTGGTGGACAAACGGGCATTTAAAAATAACATGTATGGTTTACGGTAGACCTTTCCATTGCAGATGTGGGTTTGTTGGGTGTTTTGTTTCTTACAGGCTTTTTCCTTGATTCTGAATCTTTGCCTATATTTTCATTCCCTGCCCCTCGCCCCCCAGTTCTTTTCTTCAGAGATCCCAGTTGCCTGTCTGCCTCCTGTTTCATCTCCTGAACTTTGTGATTTTTGTTTTGTTTTTTTTCAACAAGTCTCCGCTCTGCATCATTGAGTTGATTCGTGGCATTGTTGCTTCTGAACTTTCCTCTGTCGAGTGTGACAGCGTCCAGTGATGGTTCAAGGCGAGACGGGACTGCCATCCATTGATGGGGGGCCATTTTCACCCCACATCGGTGTCTCCCAGGAGACGTCCCTCGCCCTTGTCACGCCGCGTCAGCACGCGCAGTGTGACAGAGACCCTGTGCTTCGTTGTCTTCCAGGGACAATCTCACTTGTGTTGTGTAGAAAAGTGGGGAACAGGGGGCTCCCAAGAGGACCCCCCCTTCTTCCTGGCCCTGAGCGGGTCTTCTCCCATTAGTGGAGTGTGTGTGTGTGTGTGTCTGTGTGTGTACAGCTGACCCTACAACGTGGGGCTTGGGGACGCCACCCCCAGCCAGCACAGTCAAAACCACGCGTATAGCTTTGGATTCCCCCGAAATTTAAGTTGTCCCTCGGTCATCACATGGATTGGATCCAGGAACCCCCCTGCAAATACCAAAGCCCACAGAGGCTCATGTCCCCCATATAAAACGGTGTAAGCCAGCGCACACAGGCAGCCCTCCATATCCGTGGATTTCCAACTGTGGATTGAAAATGCTGGTTTTGACCTGTGGCTGGATGAGAAAGCCGGGGGTACAGGGGGGCCGACTCGATATTGAAAAAGTTCCAGTTATAAATAGACGTGCACAGTTCAAACACGTTTTACTTAAGCGTCAACTGTGTGTGTGTGTGTATATATATATATATATATATATATATATATACACATCTATTATCTATAATCTATCTATCTGTCTATATAGCTGTCTACTATCTATCATCTAGTTATCTCCCTCTATCTCTCTATCATCTGTCTGCCTGTCTATCTATTTATCATCCATCTATCTGTCTATCTAGAGCATGATATTGAGAGACAGAGAGTGTGTGTCCCCATGGTTACAAGAAGAGGCTGGTGACGGAGGGTCCCGCTGACATTCGGAAATAGGGAGCTTCTAGAAGGCGGGACTTCGTTTGGAGCAAGACGGATGGGTTTCAGGTCTGCGTCTGTTTGTCCTCAGGCTGGGGCTTGGCCGCAGCCTACTGGATGGTCTGTGTCACCGACTGAGTTCTCTCTCGCGTTTCGCCCAAGCCTCCTCCTGTTGCAGCGTCCACGCGTGCCGTTCCCAGTGCGCTTACCTCAGCGTCGTGGGGCGTGGGACTCCAAGGACGGCGGCGGGAGCTAAACCCGCCTCTCCAGGCACAGGTCAGGAGGCGAGAGCTTGTGTCTCGCAAGCAGCTGTGGGGCGTGGGCCGGAGCCCGCGCCGGTGACATGGGCGTTACCTGCACTGGGAGTGAGCGGAGCCGGTCTCCGTCCCTGCGCAGCGGCTGCGTCTTGGGCCAGCAGGCGTCCGTGAGTTTCCAGGAGGACACGCACGGGTCATGTGCTTGTCACCTGGTGACGTGTTACGGTGGCTATTTTTATGCCCAGGGACTCAAGGGGGAGGGCAGGCCGTGCCCCAAGGCCAATGGGCAGCCAGATGGGCGGGCTGCACGCCGCCCGGCACTGGGTACCTTCCTGCCCAGGAGCTAGAAATAGAAGCAGCCCCAGGTGAGGAGCAGCGTGAGTGCAACCTGAGCAAGGTGAATCGGGGGTGTGCGGGGCCGTGTGACAGAAGGCGCAGCTCAGGGCTTTGACCTGAGAGGACGTGATGCTCCTTGTTAGATTGTCAGGGGTCTTCCCAGCACCATGGTCTGTATCTGTGGCCCACCTGCACTGATTTGTGCACGCCAGCGGCTGGAGGAAGCTCTGACCGACCTCCGTGCCCCGGGTACGACCTCCCAAACCACCCTCAGGTGTCCGCCAGCGACGGACGGATGGATAACGAACAGGCGGTGTGTCCGAACAGTGCAGGATCGCACGGATCGGTCATCCTCCATGGTAGGTCGGCCTGTGGCGCCCACACGACACAGCGTCCACGGGGATCGTGGGAAGAGCTGCCGTCCTGGCTCGCCTCCCGTTCCTGATGGCGCTGAGCTCGTGCACGGATGGGGAGCCGGCGGCCTCCTGGGCTGTCGGGGCTGCGGCCCGAGAAGCATGTTCATCAAGCGTGAAATACATGCAGCCTTTCAGAGAAGGCTGGGGGTGCAGGGCGAAGAGGTAGATCGTTCAGGGGTCCACCCTGCAGACCACGTGCTCCGCGTGGAGGGAAGTGTCTTTACTTGTCAGTGGCTCCCTGGTCCCTTGGACTCCAGGGACAGACAGCTTCTCCCGGGGAGACACCTGCTCCTCTCTGCCTACAGCCTGTTCCTTCCGCCCAGGAAGGACGTGGAAAACTGATGGTGGTCCTCAGCTCGATGGGGGGCACACATGCCCCCTGGAGCCTGCGGCGCACAAAACCTGCTCTCTGAGCATCACTCCCCAGCTTCTCAAGGAGACGGAAGCCTTACCGCGCAGGCCGACATCACGAACTTGTCAAAAGTTCCTCATTAAACCGAAACCCCAAGGTGCACAGCGCAGTGGCTGGGCATCTATACCGTCCATGAAGTGTACACCGGAAGCTGAGTAATACTGTATGTCCACTGTAATTTTATATATATGTGGTCACAGGATGTGGAGCACAGCACAGGGAATAGAGTCAGTGGAATTGTGATAAATTATATACAATTTCAGAGGGGCAGTAGATTGGGGGAGGGGCGTTATCACTTTGTGAGGGGTGCAAATGTCTAACTATTAAAAAGGAAAGGAAAGAAAAGAAAAACCAAGGGTACCGCCGCCGTCTTCAAACCTTCATGCCATGGAGAAGCAGCTGCATTCAGTTCCCAGGACACTTACACGTTGGTATTTCCAGATAATGGGATGTCATTCTCTCCCAACTGAAGACCCGCCGGGGAGACCCCCAAGGGTCTCCAAGGCAGCTTCAGATTTTGTTAAAAACAGCACATCTCCCTCGAAATCATCCTGCCGCCTGGGAAAGCCCGCTGTCTCCTTTGGTTTGCAAAAAAAAAACAAACATGTTTTCAAAAATTAGAAGCCGGTTTCGCACGAGCAACTGTTCCCTTTCATAGCGTGGATTTGCTCCTTATGCAGCCAGTGAATCGAAGATAATTGTATCAAATTACCCAGAAAGAAAAACCCTAAATGCCTCTCAGAGCTGAGCCGTCCCACGCGCCTGCACGAATGCATAATGAAGGTTTCAAGTGCGCGGCTGTACAACTGCTTCGGCGGGTTGACGCAGAAAGGCAGATGACACGCTCCCTTCAGGGGCGACCGCGTCTCACGGTCGCGGTGTGAGCCGTGACCCCGGTTACCTGACAGCCTATGAGCACCCTGGGGTGAAGTTTAGTGACCATGTTAATATTGACTCTGGAACTGTTACGGGGTCAGCAGGTGGGATGGAGGGCACACGCACTTTAACGTTATGTTTGGTGCCCGTCCTCAGGATGGCAGTCCTGTGACAACGTAAATAATACCTAGACACGGGAGACAGACGTCTGGCCACCCAGGAGCGCCCTGTACGCGTTGAGGGCACGGGGCGCTCTGCGATATGCTGCCCCGTTCCTGCTCGGAGCCCGTGGCCGTCGGGGGAGAGATGCCCGCTTGGCCGCTTGGGGCGAGGTGGGCTTACCGTAGAGCATTCGTGATTATTCAGTGCTGGGGAGGCCCGCAGGTCAGGAGACAAAGGCCACTGAAGCGAACTGGTTCCTCAGAGCTGCGAAGAGGAGGGTGCACGCCAGGCCGCCCCCCGAGGCGGCGGGACGAACACGGAGACGAGAGCCTCTATTACAGCTTCTGCCGGGAGGGGGGAACGGGGCAGGCGGGGTGAGCGCGCTTACGGTGCCCTAGTTTGAATACATTCAGGGTGCTCTGTGGGGGGGGAGCATCTGGGACTGTCTCTCTTGTGTGGTCCCCACCGTGAGGAGATTGTGACAGGTGGACATTGGCCCCATAGAGGACGGCGTAGGGGGGGGGGTCCTGGGTGGCCGAACCTCCACTGGACACACAAGCTCACAGGCGAGTGACTCACTATCTCTAGGAATGGGTTCGTCCCACGAGGCCCTGGCCCACAGGACCCCGGATGTCAAAGCATCAAAAGTACAGCAAATGGAAGGCGTGCTCCCTACAAAGGC
>NW_017732059.1:1214700-1219858 GCF_001890085.2 Hipposideros armiger
TTACAGTTGACATTCAATATGGTATTAGTGTCAGGTGTACAGCACGGTGGTGAGACATTTTATATAATTTATGCAGTGATTTCCCCCGGTTAGGCTAGTCCTCACCTGGCACTATACATAGTTATGACCGTATTACTGACTGTATCCCCTGTGCTGTACTTTACATCCCGTGACTATTTCGTAACTGCCAATCTGTGCTGCTTAATCCCTTCCCCTTTTCTGTACAGCCCCCCAAATTGCCCTCCCTCTGGTGACTGTCCGTTGGTTCTCTGGATCTGTGAGTTTCTGTCTGTTTTGTTGGTTTATTCTGATCTTTAGATTCCACATGTAACTGAGATCATATGGTATTTGACTTTCTCTGACTGACTTATTTCACTCAGCATAATGTTCTCAAGGTCCATCCGCATTGTTGCAAATGGTACGATTTCATTCTTTTTTATAGCTGAGTAATACTCCATTGTATAAATGTACCAAAGTTTCTTAATCCAGTCGACTACCGATGGGCATTTCGGTTGTTTCCAAGTCTTGGCTATTGTGAATAGCACTGCAATGAACATAAGGGTGCATATATTTTTTCAAATTAGCATCTTGAGTTTCTCTGGACAGATACCCAAGAGTGGAATTGCTGGGTCATAAGGTAGCTCCATTTCCAGTTTTTTGCGATCCCGCCATACTGATTTCCATAGTGGCTCACCAGTGTGCAGTCCCACCAACAGTGCACCAGGGTGCCCTTTTCTCCACAGCCTCGCCAGCACTTGTTGTTTGTTGATTTATTGATGATGTCTCTCTGACCGGAGTGAAGTGGTATCTCATCGTGGTTTTTATTTGCATTTCTCTGATGATTGGTGACATTGAACTTCAGCTGGTGGTCCTTGGGGTACAGTGGTGTCATGAGCTGTGAGAGCGTCCGTATGTCGGTGGTGACACTGTGTTTCCCATGCAGAGCCCCAATGCCTGGCAATTCACCTTCATAAATGTGGGGTTCCATCGGCATCTGGGGATGAAAGAGCAGAAGGTCTTATTGGAAGAATGCAAGACGACCCTTGTTTTCTGTCCTTGTTGAAGAGAAAAGAAAGGGGGACATTGTCTCTCCTTGGCGTCCCTGAGCAGATGTCCCCTTCCGCCATGCAAACCTTTATGTCACTTAGGTCACCCACAACACAAGATCACGCCTCTGGGGACACAGCAGTGATTGGGGTCCACCTAAAGATGTGAAGTCTGAAAATACGTTTTGGTGGGATGCGTTCACCCCTAAACCCATGCCCGACCCTGAGGGACGTGAGGCGAGGTGGATGCTGACTTGTTTTTTCTCGGGGCCCGCCTGAACGCTGACGTGTGGATGGACGTGGACACACCTACGTACAGAGCCAGAGTCAGTCCCTGCGAGCGCTTCATGGAGCCTCGTTAGCTTGAAATTGGAAACGGGCAGCAGAAGGTTGTAGAGATAAGTTAGATGACTGCTGGTCAAAAGCCACAGTGAGCTGGACACACAGCGTCCCCACTTGAGCGGCCTGTGGCCCAGAAGGGCCAGGCGCCAGCGGTCAGCACTTACAGCGTTTACTTGCCCTGTGGCTGCCCTGGAGATGGACCTGTAACAACCATGCCGACCCCTCGGGCGCCCGGTCCGCGGAACGTGCTGGAACAGCCTCCACACCTGACACGCTCCCAGCCCCGTGTTGGCAGCGCGGTTGTCCGCTGCGTACGACAGACTTTGTCCTCGCGGCCCAGGGCTGGAGGCGCTTATAAAAAAGAAGACTTGGAAGGGGTGAGCGTGCTTCCTCGCTGGGGATGCAAAAGACCTTCTTGGGGGGCGACACAGATGGGGCGTCGCGCCTCACGTTTAGAAAGGCGTGCGTTGCTGAGCTGCAGACGCTGCCGGGAAGTCTCAGCACGCTGGGGCATTTCCAGCGCGTGCCGGTCCCCAGAGAAGGAGCTGTTCTCCTGCTATGCTGATGAGAACCCCTGCTACGGAGTGAATGTGGGTCCCTCCAAATTTCATCTGCGGAAGCGCGAAGTCCCAATGGCATGGAATTGGGAGGGGGGGTCTTTGAGAGGGGGCTGTACTTGGAGACGGGTCTGTAAGGAGAGGATTAAGGTAACAACATGAGGTTACTAGGTGGGCCCTGATCCAACAGGACTGTGTCCTTATAAGAAGAGGAGGTGAGGACACAGACACACTCAGAGGGACGGCCACGTGAGGACACGGATAGCAGACGGCTGTCTGCAAACCCAGGAGAGAGGCCTCGGGGGGGACCAGCCCTGGGACACTGGATCTCGGACTCCAGCCTCCAGGCCTGGGAGGGAGAAACGTGTGTGTCTAATACACCCTGTGTGCAGGGCTCTGTTACAGCCCTAACAGACGCATACGACAGAAACTCCTTAAGAGCAGCTTTCTCCGAAGTACACTGTGGCTAACATTATTGCAATTTGGTGCACCTTTCCACTGGCAAGAGTAATCAAATTCAGAAGGGCTGCAGGTAGAAAGAAAAGATTCATGAAAGAGACGCGTGGATGCAACCAGACATTATGGCAAATGAGAACATTTTCATTGTACACTTTAAAAGATCATCAGTTCCTTATTTTTTTTAAAAAAAGGACTTATTGGCAATTATTTCCTGAGAAGATAATCAGGTCTTTTTTTGTTCTTTTTCTAAAATGAGAGAACTATTTTTAAACATGTCTTGCATGTTGTTGGCTGTTTGAATCTGAGACCCAAGAAAGGACAATAGCATCCCATTAAAAAAAGATTTTTCATTTTTTAATTGGTTTTTATTTTTGTTGCCTGTTTGTTGCGCTGGGGTGAGAGGCCACCTCCGTCTCCCTAGGTTTTTTTTTGTGTGTTTTTTTTTTGTATGAATAGTAGAAAAGGAAAGGCACAAGGGCTGCTGTCTGTCTCAGCCCAAGAGGCCAGTCGACCCCCGTGCAGCCCCGTGCCCTGTGGCTGTCTTCATCCTGAGACGGTCCTGGAACGCATCCCTTGGGGCTGAATGGGGACATGGCAGAAAATGGTCCTACTGGGACGTTCTAAGTGTGTCCACAGCCTCGTGGCCATGGTTTCCTCTGGGCCGGCCGTTCAGCTATTGTAACGTCCTGATTTCTTCTGCTATCTCAAATATTCATAAAGCTGTAGCAATGACATCTGTGCTTTGGCTGCGCCAGCGTCTGTGGCATTTCACGCGCGCGCACACACACACACATGCAGGGCTCTGATTACCTAATGTCCTTAGGGACTTTTTGTGTTCCGGCCGCATTCTTCTAAGAGAATCAGAAAGNGGCTGTGGGGACGGGAGAGGGTGACTAAGCATGGTGCCGCCTGCAGATTAAACTCTCCGACGGAGCGACAGAACAAGCGTTGGAGGCAGACAATGGTGACAGCAGAGCCGCCAGAGGAGGTTTCTTGTGGAAAAAAGGAAGAATTCAGCCCAGTATTGATGTTGTGTGACTCAGAGCTACGGTGAGGAACCTGCGAACGATTCCTCTCCTGATGTCACCCTAAGGAAACGCACACGGCGGCATAATAGTAACAGATCGTTGGGGGCCGAGCGCAAACAAACACGATGACAGCAGGACACATGAATGGACCCCGTGTCCTCCTTTAAAAATACGGCGCCGGATTAAGTGAAGACACGGAAGACACAGTAGCAGCTTCGCGTAGAAAGCCTGCTTGAATCCCACGCGCCTCTCGCGGTGGTTCTCGGGCGGTCTGGGCGCACAGTAGGACTTCCGGCTGAGTGCCGTGTATGAGAAATGGCGTGTGTCCTGCGTGCCAGCACGTTTGCACGTTCTCAGGGAAGGAGTTCAGTGCAGGAAAGGGTCAACCTTGCCCACGGGGAACCGCTGCCCCCGGCTTCGGGTTGGTCACCTCTGAGCCCCGGGGAGGTGCTGCCTGACTGGACTGCCTTTGGTTCCTTCCCCTGGGGACCTTGGGACATGCCCAGCAGTCCATGCTGACAGTGACATTTCTGGGGATGCCTTGGGCCATCGAAGATCACCATGATCTCTGGAGGGGCTGGCGACCAAGGGGAGCCGTCCAGGTGGTCAGCCTTTGCCGGTGCAGCTGAGCCCAAGAGGAACCCTGGACGTCAAACCTCAGCCGAGCTCTCCTGCTTGGCGATACTCCCCGTGTGTCGTCACCCGTCGTTGCCGGGGAAATGAAGCCCTGTCCCCAGGCCGCTGCAACGACAAGAGTCATGGTATAGGAAAGCGTCCTATACCTCCCTGTGTGTCGGAGCCGTCGCCTTCCTGGCGTAAATCCTAAATGCGCCCTGGGCCACTTCCATCCTGGTTATCTGAAACAGGACGTAACTGTTGACTATTCCTGCTGGAAATGAAAGGAACAGCGTCCGACTACGTGCGCCATGGCCCAAAATTGAGAGCCGCGGCTGGTGTGAGCTGGGCAGGTACCAGGTGGTGCCCACGTCCCAGAGATGCAGCTGGACAGCGGGCACGGCCGGCCGGCGGCCGAGGGTTCGGTGGGATCTGTTCACCCAGAATCGTGGCTGGCACAGGGCTGTGACCCGCACACGCTCACCCAGCCAGTGACGAATGTGGCCAGTCAGCTACCTGATTTGAAAAAGCGCCGCGAACATGTCGCTGCGCTCGCTACATTGCGCTGGCCTGTCCCTCCCCTGCCTGGTACGTTTCTCCGGAGTGACTTTTTAGCCGGTGCCTCTGCTTGCTGGGGAGCTGGCTCCTCACCGCCTGGGGCTCCCCGGTCGCCTTCTTGAGGGTGTCACCGTGAGCCGGTTGCCGTGTGGTCCGCGGGTTACGAGGGAGGTTTTACAACTGGTGCGAGGCATTGGCTTCGTGGATGAGAAGACAGGCAGCCCAGGAAAACAGGACAACACACTAAAGGGAGCTTCCTTGGGGTGTAGAATGTAAAGGTCGTGTCACTGTCCTTGAAAGGGTGAAATGTTAAGAGCTGGTGTCGGTGGACCCCGGTTTCAGGGCAAAAGAAGGAAGGTGTCCTACACGATTGGCTGGTCACGGCGTCACTTTTCAGACGGCCCAGACGGTAGCCCCGGCACCCAGCAGGCAGGCTGGGCTGAGTCTGGTTTTTCCAGCCCGTTCTGCACGCGTAAGTCATTTTTCTAAGGTGGGGAGTGTGTGCGTGTGTCCACCTGTCCATCCCGGCCACTAGGAGCTGAGCCAGGCTGTG
>NW_017732059.1:1223313-1233369 GCF_001890085.2 Hipposideros armiger
CACACACCCATGTCGTGCTGGGGCCCGAGCCCTGCCCGGCGCCGTGGGGGCCGCGTGTCGGTCAGGGTGCTGTGTGCGGTGAGCTCGCAGCCCAGCCCCCACGCGTGCCCTTGCTGTGGCTCTGATGTGTGGGCCTGTCGTAGCTGTATTGTGCAGAGGCAGGCTGAGTCTTGCAAAACAAATCAAAGACCGTCTGCATAAAAGCAGCCCCCTACTGGCCTGAGGCCTGCGCTGACTTCCGAGAGGGACAGATAAATCTGGGGGTCCTTCCGCCTGTGTCCTCCCAACGTGCATCACAGCCCGGGGACAATCACTGTTGGGGTGAGGTTCACTCCACCCCCTTCAGGAAGTAAAACAGGACCCGTGCCACCGTGCGTGGGGGTCTGCCGAAAGCAAAACCCAGGCTCCGAAGGATGCACTGCTCTCAGGTGATCAGGGGGATCACTTTGTAAGTTATGTAATGTCTCACCACGGTGCTGTACACCTGACACTATAATCGTGTCAGGTCATATGGAATGTCAACTGTAACTGACAAATAAAAAAGTATTTTAAAAAAAGAGGCGCTATCCGGGAAGCCCTGATTCGGGCAGAAGTCCAGACGGTGTTCGGATGAGGCCACGAAGGCCAGGGGTGTTTATGACAAAGGGAAGGGAGACAATGACGTCACAGAAGGAAGGCGTCGCTATTGGTGCAGATAACGTGACACAGGGACGCGGATTCTAAACAGTGTTTCTAATTTTCAGTCCTGGAGTCATGGCACCCGCTTTCTTGTTGCCTCTGCAAACAGCTCTTTGGGACACAGTGTTGCTGAGGCCCCGTCCTAAGGTGACTGTGTCCTGTTGTGACAGCCACAGGTTGGAGGCATCAGACGGGCCAGGCCGGTCCTCGGGGACGGCAGCTCCGTCTCCGTGTGAAAGGGGCTCCGTGTGTTTGGTTTTTTTTAACACTGACATGGTGGCAAACATCTCTTAGCACGTTACTTCTCTGGAAACCATCTTATGTCTTTTCTTACTGTTAGACACAGTTGCTTTGGCTTCTGTCAGTGGAAGATTTTTTTGTTTCATTTGCATTTTTGTTCCGGAGTCCTTCGTCCGTTATGTGTGGGTGATAGCGGTCCGCTGGTGTCTTGTCCGCTCGCTGCCCCGTGTTCCCTCCTTGCAGATCTGTGTATCAGAACAATGCCAACGTCATAAAAGCAAGCAAACCAGCCTATTCTATGGTCTGAGTCAGCCGGCATAACTGGGGTTAATCTGTTCTTTGAAAACTGCACGAATTTGCTAAAACCTGCAGCCTGCCCCCTCTTTTCTGAAAGCCGTGCTTTTGTAACCTGTCTCTCTCTCTTTCATATTCATTGTTCTGATGAGCTCTAATTTCCTTGATTAGATGGTAATCATCAGTTTTTTCTTAGAAAAGGGTTTGTTCCCTCGAGGCGTTCACAATTGAGTCATAAGCTTGCCCCGTGATTCGCGCGCTTAGAAGTGGGGCCCTGTAATTGTACAATCTTTATGCGACCGTCGTAGCCCAGTCTGGACGTTTTCATCTGCAGCCGTGTCCTCTGTATCGCTCGTGGTCTTGCCTGGGTCCTTGTTTCTGCTGCTGCCTCTCCACCTGTCCGATTGTCACGGTTGTCCCCTTAACTCTGGGCTCTGGTCCCTGTGTCCTCGCGTGCCCGAGAGTCCTTGAGAGCTAGAGCCTCGTGTCGTGTTCGTCTGAGGGACAAACCCTGCAGGAAGCCGCATCGTGTCAATGGGGCGTCGGGTCCCCGGGTCACGCGCCACTGTGTGCCATTCACGCCTGTCTCTTGAGTTATCCCTGTCTTGCGTTTTTCTGATACCGTGCAGCCTTCTGATTTATATTTTAATTAAAATTTGTAATTTTTCTATTACGGCTGACATGCAATAGCCTGTGATCGTAGTGTCAGGCGTACCGCGAAGTGGTGAGACGTTTCTACACCTTCCAGAGCGATGCCCCCGAACGTCTAGTCCCCACCTGGCACCGGGCAGAGCCATGACCATAATATTGACTCTATTCACTCTTCAGCCGTTCCCCCCAGGAGCCCTGCTGTAGCCAACACCCCTGCCGCCTGTCACCGTCACCCCTGCCGCCTGTCACCGTCACCCCTGCCGCCTGTCACCATGCCCACGGTTGGGGGTTGCAGCCCCTACTTGGTGCTGCAGCTGAGCCCCTCGCAAGCGGGGCCCCTGCACCCCGCGTCCTGCCCCAGCTCAACGCTGGTGCCTGCATCCCATGTGACTTGTGTCATGTGTCCCCCTTGTCAGGGGCGGGACCGGGGGCAGTTCTCGTCGGCAGTGGGCTTTCACCCTCCCCAGCTGTGGGGCCTGCGTTAGGGACTCGGGGTCCCCGTGCGGCGTCACCCCCCCACCAAGCACTCGTTGCGCTTCCTGTACATGGGATGCCCCGTGGGGGTCGGGGTGGGGTGTGGGCGGCCGTCCCGGAATCCAAGGAGAACGCAGGTGCCGGTGGCAGGTGTGGGCAGAAAGGGAGCAAACCCCGATGGCTGCATCACAAAGCCACACTCTCGAAGGGGACGGCCACGCTCACGTGTCCCAGCAAAGTGCTGTCACCTGTAAACCTTCTCCCCAGCGAGCACAAAAGAGGCACCTTCTGACGTCTCAGAACTCCATGGCACTGAGTGTATGTGTGCATGTGCACGTGTGTGTGCGTGTGCATGTGCGTGTGCATGTGTGTGCACACATGTGCGTGTGTGCATGTGTGCGTGCGTGCAAGTGTGTGTGTATGTGTATGTGTGTGCACGTGTGTGCGTGTGTGCATGTGCGTGCGCGCGTGTGCACATGCGTGTGTGTGTGCACGTGTGCGTGTGTGTGTGTGTGCGCGTGTGTGTCCCCACCAACGCTGTGCCCCCGGCTCCACCTATTAGCTGTAGCGAGGGCTTCCCTGAGCATATTGCAGGGAGAGTGAGAACGCCGTGGCAGGAATTCCCACCCAGATGGCTCTCGGTTCTAGAATGCGCTTCCTACCGGTCGGTGGCAAAGCTCCCTTTCCCCCGATCTGTCACTGACAGATCCTGTTGTAGGTGGGAGAGAAAGGAATTACTTAGAAAAAGGAATGCGAAAAACATGCAAAACAGAAAGCTCCCAGTGTTGCCTTTTTTAAAAAAAATTTTTAATTAGTGGATTCAGCCAACGTAAAATGACTGTTGATGTGTTGGTTTTTTTACACGGTTGTTGCTCCGGGTCCGAGCGTGTCTCATGGCAGATGGGTCCCAGGGTGGTGGCGGGCGGTCGGCCGCGCTCCGAGGGTCTCGCGTCAGCAGTGTGTGCACCCACTTCCTGCTGTATTTCTTACGGAGCGTATCGCCCGTGCCCTCCGCCTTGTCCTGAGTGACCATGTGACTGGACACACTCAGGCTTCGTCCTGCGCTTGAAGAAGCTGGGGACTGTGGGTTATCTTTAGAGGTCCCTTCCGAGTGGAAATGAACGCGTGTGTTCCAAAATATGTTCCCTCCCAGGGTAGGGCTTTGGGCTGCCCCTTGGGTGTCGTGACTTTTCACATGTCCTGTCGTGACCCCAAAACAACAGACCCTTACAGATGCGTCTCCCCTGAGATGTGTGCTGCTGTAGACACGGGTCCTGGGGACCCCAGACGTTCATGCGAGCGCTTTATCAAGAGCCGGGCTTGCAGACCCAAAGCCACCCTTCAGCAAAGCTAGTGGGGTGGGGTCTTGGGATCCGCTCCTTGCTTTCCACCTTCCTTCGTTTCTGATGCACCTTTATGTTCCAGATGATGCACCTTTATGTTTAGAAATTACCTTTGCTCCCGTGCTCGGCTGGCCGGCAATCAGGCATTTTTGTTGTTGTTGTTTTCCAGTGGAGTTTTTATACTGTGACCTGGCGTCCCTGCGGTCCATCCGGCAATGCGTGCAGACCTTCAAGAAGAAGGAAATGCCTCTCCACGTGCTGGTGAATAACGGTGAGTTCCGCTGACGGCGAGAGGCCGGTGCTGACGCCAGCACGGACGCCGGGAGTGCCGGGAGAGATGTGCTTCGGGGGAGCAGCGTCCTGTGGGAAGCCGTGCCTAGAGGGGCTCGCTCTGGCCACCGCGGCGTGCCATGGGCGTGTGTCGGGCCTGTGTCATTCGCAGAAGCCATTGTAACGTGTTCCTTTAACATGCGGGCGTGACCGGGGTGCTGCGTGGAGTTGGCATTTTGACCGGCCCGCTTGTGCACACGTGTGTTAGGAACGTGCTCAGGGCTGAGTGTTTTCACAAATGTTATCTTCCTGAGTCCTCATTTCAGTTGAGAGAGGGAGATATAAAGATCGAACGGACGGTGCCTAACCCAGGATGGCCATCTGAAGCCCTGACGTGACAACAAATATCCCTTTATTCATTAAAAAAAAAAAGTGCAATGCAGCTGCACTGGTTCACAGTGAAAATCTGTCCCTCGGCACACATCGGGCATTCAGTAAATACTATGGCCTGAGTTCCCTGTGCTGCTTAGGCTGGTCTCCGCGACATCTGGCTCGAAAAGAGAGACAAGCGTGGTTATCCTGAGCCCGTTACATGATAACGGAAAAGGAGTGCCCAGACACCAAGGTCTTTCAGTGGTGGCTGCGCGGCGCTGGGGTCCCCGCAGAGCTGGATGGCTGGGATGCTTGTGGAGCACGGGACGTGGGCAGCTGGATGCGTGGCAGGGATGCCCTCGCTGCTGTTGTAAAAATACCCTTTCCCCAAGGAGGCAGTTTGCACCAAAAATGTGCTCGGATAAGCTTTAAAGATTTCCAGAGCAACCTTGAACTTGCCCAAAGCATCACCGTTGTCCAATTCTTGGCATCTCGGCCAGTGAGTGTGTGCTATGCTGTGACACCAGAGCTTGGATCCAACAAGCATCCGTGTTGGCGTCCCCTCCCGGCTAAACGATCGCTTTGCATTTACGTACTTGTCGTGGACGTCTTCACTAGGAAATGCTTACTAGCCATGGAACGAGTCGGAAAGTTTAAGCCTTAAGGAGATTAGGCAGCGGTGGTATTTCAGGTCCTGTCATGCTTAGCTGACCACTGAGGCCCCGGCAGAAACCGACACGTGTGGGTACAGCGGTGCAGCCCCAAGCGGGTGACAGGCAAAGTCACTGTCACTGCACCAGGGTTTGGCTGCTCGGAGTCTCCTGGCTGTTTTCTCTGCTACCCAAGGCCACCATGGGAAGCGATAACCAGCGTCAGCCATTCCTTTCCCAACAGATTATCCTTCACTAACCAGACGGAAGCCCTAGGAACCTCATAAACACCCTACAATTCAAGCAGCCATGTCTGTCGAGCCCCCCATTTCCTGCTCCATTATGTGGGGTCTTTCCAGTGGCTTTAGACGCTCGGGAGACTGTGCGTGGTGGCTGCTCGGTTGTCCCGTGACACGGGGCTCTCTAACATGGAAGGTGGGGTGTGCACTGGTGTTCCAGTGACTCCTGCTGTGGGACAAACCTCCCCCGACCCTGGGGGTCCCCAATGCCCATTCCGTTTGGCTCGCAATGTGGGGGTGCAGGAATTTGCACAATTCTAGCTCAGGTTGCAGCTGGGACTGCCGTCCGCTGGCGGCTCACCTGGGGCGGGAGGTCCAGGATGGCTCCCTCCTGTGGTGGGACATAGGTACTGCGTGTTATCCAGGCCTCGCTGGGGTGGTGGCCCAGGTCCCCCCCATGTGTGGCTCTGCAAGGCCGTGGTCTCAGGGGTTCAGCTTTCTTAAATGAAGCTGGCTCTTCCACAGAGACGGTATTCCACAGACCAAGATGGAAACTACACCGTGTTTTGTGACCAAGCGTGCCACGTTGTACGATATTGTCACTGCTACCGCGTGGCACCGTGACAGGACCGTCAAGCAGCCACGATGGGACGGACAGGACCCAGACGTGCTGGCTTCTGTCCCCGCCACCTAGAGCCCGGGCTCCCTCTGAGCCAACCTCGCATGGCCACGATGCTCGAGTGTCTCCTACACTCGGGGCTCCCTCACTAGGAAGTTAAAATGCTTCAGGCACGGGCTGAGCTCAGTGAATCTAGGTTCTTCGCACGAAGTGAGGCAGCCGGGAAAACGGCGCCACGATGGAGATGTGTCCCGGACGTTTGTTGAGAGAGCTGGGACCCTCTCCTCGTGTCTACGTCTGCAGCCCAGCCTCATCGCCGTTCCCTCCTCCACCCTTCCCTGTGAAAACAGCAACCAGCTTCCTCCAGCTTTAGTTTCTGAGTATCACTCAGCACCTGGCGACACCCCAAGCGCTACGCTGGCGCCGTGACCCCCAAAGCTTGCAGCAGATGCTCCCTCCTTGGTGATCAACCTGCACTGCAGCCAGGATGGGAGAGAGTGAAGCCACAAGGTGTGTCCCGTGCGGGTCCTGGGTGTGACGGCACACAGCGTGGCCGGTACCTCCAGGGAGGGACCTTGCGGTACAGCTGGGAAAACCTGTCTGCATACACACATGCGTACACACTGACACAAATGCGCATACATAGAGTATTGCATATATACACGTTAATGCATGCGCATACACAGAGAAATACAAATATTTCTACACATATACATATACAATACACACACATACACCTGTGCAAATGCATATGCATGGGGAAGTGTATACACGCACAAACAGGAACCACTGTGCAAATGCACACGCAAACACACACACAAAGAAATACGCATGTGTGCACGCACACCCTACACCTATACAAATTCAATTCAAAGGCAAATATGTACGCACATAAAGCTTGTGGACGCACACACGGAGACATGTGCATGCATTATATATAAATACATATGCAAAGGCATAAACTGTGAACACTCACGCATATGCAAACACCTCCGCTCATACACTGATACGCGCGCGTTTACACACGCAAATGAACACGTATATGCAAATGCATATGCGTGTGTTATATGCAAACACAAACATGCATGCAAACACATATGCAAATGTATGCAAATGCACGCTATATGCAAATACATCCCCACATGCAAATTCACAGACATGCCCATACTATATATGTAAAAGAAAATGCATGTGTAAACTCGTACCCATTTGCAAATACGTATGTGCACACACATTCACACACAAATATACATGGAAACACAAAAATGTGCTTAAAATGCATACGTGTGATTGTGTGTGCATGTGGGTGCGTGTGCATACACACGTGTACATGCCCATATACCCGTCGACCTGAATGCACCGGATTACATACACACGTACCCTTACAAGTACCGGTGCACACGGCTCCATGCACACACATATCCGAGCAAGCTGGCCTGCCCGGGGCCTGGCACGCGTCCTGCACACAGCATCTGTGCCCAGCCTCCGTGCAAGGGACTCCGGGACCGGGTTTGGCTGAGGTTTGCCGGTGAGGGCGGGTGTTCTGAACCTGGGTTCTGGGGTCCATGGGACACACAACACACTTTCCTAAGTAACGTGTCTGTGGGATAATGGCCCACAGGGCTGGACTGGAGCCTGGGCTGGGGGCAGTCAGTGTGAGTACTCGCGTCAGCATTTCCTCCAGGGCACTGAGAATTCGTTTGGGGGGAACACTGGGAATGTGGACGTCTGCCCTCGACGTGTCTGAGGCACACGTCCCAGCTCGCCACACACGCTGTCTTCTTTCTGTTTGGAAGAACCAGCTGCTGAGGGACACCTGGTCATCCCGTGTCATCTCACGCTGTCTGAACCCCCTTTGTCCCCAGCTGGGGTCATGATGGTCCCGCAGAGGAACACCGTGGATGGATTCGAAGAACACTTCGGCTTGAACTACCTGGGCCACTTCCTGCTGACCAACTTGCTCCTGGACACGCTGAAGGAGTCCGGTCGCCCCGGACGCACAGCCAGGGTGGTGACTGTGTCCTCGGCCACGCATTACGTCGGCAAGCTGGACCTGGACAACCTTCACGGCAGGTGGGTGCAGGCGGCCGTCGGTCCTGGCGCGTCCCGCCTACTCCTCGGGGACCTGTCACAGCAGGTGCGCCGATAACCCCGGTCACAGGCCGATGGCCCACGGAGGGGATGTGCATCACCCGCCTTCTTTTTCTGTTTGTTTATAAGTCCGTTGTATGGCGATGATGATAACGACAGACGTCTACCAATCGTGTACCGCTTTGTAGTCGCACGTTTAAGCACTTACTTGGTATCGGTCCACGACTCCATCACAGAGTCGCATTTTCTCAAAAAACAGTATGATTATCCCCATTCCGCACACGACGACGTGGAAACCTAGGTTTTTGTTTTAGGACCTTCCCGATATCACGAGGCAGTAACCGACAGAACTCAATAACAGTGCAGCCCCGCGCTTAGCACCGCAGAACACTCAGAAAACATTATCATCAGCTGGCTCTGTGCTCAGAGTCATTGAATTTGTCTATGTAAAAGTTTCCCGTGTTCCGGGTTTCTCTTTTTTTTTTTGCATTTTACTTTACTTTCTTTATTATTAAATTTATTGGGGGTGACAAGACAACAGTTAGTAAAGTTATATAGGTTTCAGGTGTACAATTCTGTAATACGTCATCTATATATTACATTGTGTGTTCACCACCCAGAGTCATTTCTCCTTCCATCACCATATATTTGACCCCCTTTACCCTCATCTGCCACCCTCTCCCCGCTTAACCTCCGGGTAACCACTCAACTGTTGTCTGTGTCCATGAGTTTTTGTTTCTTTGTTTGTCTTGATCCTTTGTTGTTTTCAGTTTTATATCCCACATAGTGAAATCATATGGTTCTCGACTTTTTCTGTCTAACTTATTTCGCTTAGCATGATAATCTCAAGTTCCATCCATGTTGTCACAAATGGCACTATTTCATCTTTCCTGATGGCAGGGTAGTATTCCATTGTGTATATGTACCACACCTTCTTTATCCAATCATCTATCGAAGGACACTGTGGTTGTGTCCATGTCTTGGCCACCGTGAATAAAACTGCAATGAACACCAGAGCTCATATATCTTTACTGATGAAGGTTTTCAGATTTTGGGATATATACCCAGCAGAGGGATTGCTGGGTCACATGGTAATTCCACTCTTAATTTTTTGAGGAGCCTCCACACTGCCTTGCATTTCAGTGTCCCCGCTCATAAATAAGAGCCATTTTCGGGTGTTTTTTTTTTAATCATATTTTTGCATGAAATATGTATATTCTAATCCTTGCCGTGTCTTCAAGGAATGATGGCCGGGCATGAAATTGAGACTCTTGTTCTCAGACACTGAACCTCTGCGGGGGACGGTCCCTCCTGCCCCGTCCAGCTCCTGGGGGCTCCTGGCGTCCCCGGGCGGGTGGCCGCCTCCCTCCCGTCTCTGCCTCCGTCTCTACGTGGCGTCCCCTCTGTGTCTGTCCCTCCTCTTCTGTCTCTGATAAGGACACTGTCATTGGGGTCAGGGCCCCCTGACCCCGGACGCCTTCATCTCTCTTCTTTGTTTGTTCGACTTTTCCTGTGTCAGATCAAGTACCAAGCACTTAGTTCCATGGTTCTCCTTTTAAAATGTTTATAAAAAGGGGACGAGGCCATTTAGAAGGTGGTTTAGAAGGTGTGGTCCCCAGACCAGCCATGTGGGCATCACCTGAGAACTGGTGAGAAGCAGAAATGCTGAGACTGACTCCGGGCCCACAAACTACAACTCGGGGAGGTTGGTGAGGGCGGCAGGTAGTTGGGGTTTTAACAAGACATTGTGGTTCCTGCCACAACCTCAGAGCCCTTTGGGGCTCAGCCTTAACTGCCTGTCTGTGCAAAAAATGGTTGGTTCATTTTTAAAAAATGGTGGGTGTTTTTTAATCACCTCTGCTAATTCCTGTGAATCGCCACGATTGATTTGCCAGCTTGGAAAATTAGGGTTCTTGGAAAGGCACAAACCACAGTGTTGTGAAGCCATCCAACATTCGGGTGGGTTGACGCCCACGAGAGGGCGGCTGTGCTCAGCTGAGCTGCGCCCGCCTCTCCGTCTGCTGGAGGGTGTTCCGCAGGAAAAGGTGCACAGGACCTGTTGGGACTTGTTGGTCATCTGTGGAACTTGCTTACAAAGGAGCAGATGGCTCTGTTCAAAATATAAGTTGTATTTT
>NW_017732059.1:1233989-1243648 GCF_001890085.2 Hipposideros armiger
CTTTGGTCAAGGAAATTTACGTTTATGAAGGCGTTTTCCATGTGTAAACATGTTTCCAGACCAGGAAGAGAGCTGCTCCTGGAGACAGCCTGTATTGTCCCAGAGACTCTTATCTGTAGAACCAGACAGCCCTTATTTTTTATACATTTTCTCCCCTCTCCTCCCCTTCCCATAACTGTCCTTCCCCACCCAGCAGCCCCCGAACCCTTTTCCTCTCCAGCAGTTCTCAACCTTCCTCATGCTGTGACCCCTTAATACAGTTCCTCATGTTGTGGTGCCCCCAACCATAAAATTATTTTCGTTGCTACTCTATAACTCTCATTTTGCTACTGTTATGAATCGTAATGTAAGTATCTTTTTGTTTCCGATGGTCTTAGGCGACCCCTGGGAAAGGGTCATTTGACCCCCAAAGGGGTCGCGACCCACAGGTTGAGAACCGCTGGTTTAGACTAAGATGGAATAGAAGCCTCAACCAGCTGGCTGCCATCGGAGCTGTGAGAGTGTGTGTGTGTATGTGTGTGTGTGTGAACTCATGTGGGTAGACACATAATTAAAGCTAGTTTTTTAAATTAAAGGTATTGGGGCGACATTGGCTAACAAGATTATATAGGTTTCATGTGTACAGTTCTATACCACATCATGTGTATATTGCATTGTGGGTTCCCCACCCAAAATCAAGTCTCCTTTGGTCACCATATACTCTTACAGAAGGTACCAGAAAAATGCATGCACGTTTTAAGGAAGGAAAACTGTATTAAAATTGTCATACTCAACAGATACTGATAACAAAAGACGAAAAGAAGTCACATTTGATTTATGTACAAGAGGTGCTCAGAGTGGTTCCCATCAGCGTCCAGACACTTCTGATGACGACGAACGACTGCTTGAGCAACGTGGACCAAAGTGTCCACTTGTGTACATTTTTTTGGCACCTCCCTCAACCCTCTTTCCCCCTGGTAACCACCATGCTGTTTTCTGTGTCTATGAGTTTTTCTTTGTCTTGTTTGTGTGTTTCTTGCTTTCAGTTTTATAGCCCACATATCCGTGAAATCGTACGGTTCTTGACTTTTTCTTTCTGACTCAGCCATACAAAAAGATGAAATACAGCCATTTGCAACAACATGGATGGATCTTGAGCCTATCATGCTAAGTGAGACTTTTTCTGTTCATCTTGTTTTTATGAGTTTAATTTGCAAGCCTCTGGTACAGAACCTAAGAGGGTGGAGGGAACAGAAATGCCCTCCCCTACACTACTCAGTGAAAATATAAGCCTTACAGGTATACATATATGTAAATATATATATAAATGTAAGTCTTACAATACATATAAAAAATATACATATAATATTAAAAATAGAAATATGTGGGGTGTGTGTTTAGCATCATAGACAATAGATTTTTTTTTTATGAGAACTTGAAAAAGTCATTTGCTCTGCTGAATGTATGCACAGTGTATAACTTGCTAAGAATGGCTTCGACTCAGCACCAGACGTCAGGTAGGTCACAGGCAGCAGTGTAATTACTGCCAGGAGCTCAGAGAGGCCGTCAGCGCAATGCCAGACAGACACCAAGCAAATCCCTCAGTCTGGGAAACGCCACACACTGTTTACATGAAACGCAGACATCAAAAAGCCCAGTGTCCTCCCCCCGCCAGAAAGCAATGCCACGGCAATTTAAGATGTCTGTTCCTTCCCTGACTACTACTTTTTCTAGATTTTAATCAAGAACCCTTTGGAGAATTATCGAATCATTGATTCGGGGCACAGGAACGCTTACATGGTGTTCAGAACATAATCCTTCATGTCTCATTCTTTGCGACTGAAAAGTAGAGAGAGTGATAGAGCAAAGAATAGGCCAACCCCAAATAGGCCACTTTAGCATACAGATTATTTTGAATCGGAGGCCCCTGAGAATCAACAAATGCAGGGGGGAAAATATGCCTTCCTGGGGCTACCTCTATCTGACTAAAATTTGAAACTTCTAAGAAATGAGGATTGTCATAAATTCCTTCTCTTGGAAAGTTTTATGGCCAGATGTATATTAACCTTCCCACGATTTAGCGCTCCTAGAAACACAAGCCCCTCTTTCCTTTGTCTCTATATTACCACCCTTTGTTAAATAGCATATAAACCCCTGAGCCTAATTCCTCTCTGGGGTTTTCACTTTTCTCTGATGCCACCCACACATGTAAAAATGAAAAGCAAAACTTGTATGTTTTTCTCCTGTTAATGTGTCATGCGTTGGTTTAATTTGCAGGTCTCAGTTCCAGAACCCAAATGTGTAGGAGAAAATTTTTCTTCCTCTGCGAAAGGCTGCACATGACGGCCTCTACTTTGGCTTTGGCTTGAGCTTCAGATTATTCTTTAACTAGTTACACCACTAGGTTTATATTTATCGAAAACAGAGATACGTTTGTATGGTTTCAGTTCTACCTTTTGACACCATTTATTGCAAAAGTAATGTCTTAAAAACTCCTTGTTTAGAATCAAGCTGTGCAGACAGTTCATGAATTTCTTTCACCTGGGTTAGTTGATTCTAGCACAGGCTAGCTAGTTGATTCTTTCAGCCGCCACCTTTGTAAACATTTGAAAAGCTTCTTTGGGGTTTTATCTACAAACCTTAACGGAGATCCATGTCCTCGTGTTTATTTGCTTTGGTTGTTTCCCATTTCCACTGTGGATGTTTCTTTCTCTCTAAAACCAAGCAGGGAACCTCTCTTGAAATCCCTCGAACTCTTGGACTGTTTTTCATTTCTTTTTTTTTTTCTTCCTCCTGTAGAGAAATGTATTGGCTTTTCCCCATGTAGCACTTGTAATGTGTTTTAGTTCTGTCTTCTCCGTGCTCCCAAATGGCACCACGATTCCATAAGTCATCAGCTTTATCTTTGAGAAACCCCCATATTCTCCAGCGCTGGAAATGGCAATTTAAAAAAAAATTTTTTGTTTGTTTTTACCAGTGTTAAAGAGGAACATATAGATAGGTACATATGATCAATTTTGTTCACTTATTTTATCAAAAATATAAATAAAGTCATTTAGAGGGCATGCAGGTTTTTTATTTTTTTGTTTTTTTCCAGTTTTGTGGACTGGCTTGTACACGTGGTGACATGCCGTTTTCTCCTCTGGATGTTGTGTAACGTACCCTGGAAATGTTGCAAGGGAGGGCATGAAAAAACCAGTCCTGGGCTTTGTCTCTTAATCACGTAATTTCTCCTTACACTGTTTTGCATGTTTAAGTATTTCCCTTCTAGCATTTATCTTTTTTTTTTTTTAATGAGCTTTCCTTGGCGACATGTTCTCATTTCTCATTTCGCTTTTCTGAATCATTGAGCTCATTTATTTCAGGGTTTTTTTGTTGTTGTTTCCTTTGTCCGTGAGAGGCGTTGAATTTCAATGAGTGCTTTTTCTGTGTGTCATGCGGCAACCAGGGCTTCCTTCTTTTAACCTTTGAATGTGTGAACCTGTTACTACGGTGAATGACACACCTGGGTTTTCTCATAACGCAGGAGACGCGATGCAGGTGGAGGGGATAAGGGTAAGAGACGATTCACCACGTGGGACTCTATTGCAGTCAGATAAAATTAACTTTAAAGGGGAAAAAACAAAAAACCACTTGGGACGCAGACAGGGATGGCTGCCTCACGACGGTGACGTGCCGTGGGCACCCGAGAAAATAGCCCCGAGCCATAGGAAGCGAATATTGGCGCAATCTCTGCCAATCAGAACAGAAGACATGGAAACACACCGTTTCCCCAAAACCCTTGAAAATTCAAAGCGGGAAGAAGACCATTCAGCATCTCCTGTCACACATGGAAACAGGGGACTCGGTAGCTGCGCACACCCCACGATGGGGGAGCCCCACACAAGTGCAACGTTCACACGTATGCATGGTGACCGAGACCCCTGAGAAAACCCCCACCGACTTCAAAGCAAGGGGACCCCGTCTCAGGCCTGTGGCCCCCGTTGCGTGGGTCCCAGCCCGTCGCCAGCGACCCCACAGCGAGACGCGCCTGGGGCCATCACCCAGCTGGGCACCCAGGCCCCATGGACCAGCCAGGGGGCCGCAGGCAGTGTGGACGGGGCCCCCCTTTCTCAGGGCCTGAGAGCGGGGCGTCTGCGGGTTCCCGGGCTCTCTCCTTATTTGCGAATGAAAAGCACAAGCGTGGGAACATGGGTGTGGGAAGGCAGGGTTGGGGGTGTTCCCCAGGGCGTCATGGGCCGGGGAAGGGGCGCCTCACTTCATCTGGCTCTTGTGCTGGGAGCTGGGCCTGCAGCTGGCAGTCGGTTTATGCGAGGCGGGGTCTCTGAGATGAGGCCGCTGCCACCGGACGCCCACGGTCAGGCCCTTTGTCACCCCAGCACCATGGAGCCGCGCGTCTGTAATGACAAATAAACTCGAAAACTCTGCACCCTTAGGGCAAGTGAGAAACGAACAGCTGAACACCCCTGGGTACATCGGAGGGGCTGCAGACGGGCTTGCAGACGCACGGGGGCGAGGGGCAGGGTTGAGGGGTGAGCGGTGAGGGTCGGGTTGCAGAGCTGGGCAGCTTGGCCGCTCACACCAGCCCCCGTTTGCTTCCCAGCCGCGGCTACTCCCCGCACGCAGCCTACGCGCAGAGCAAGCTGGCCCTGGTCCTGTTCTCCTACCACCTGCAGGCGCTGCTGGCCGCGCAGGGCTGCCCGGTGACCGCCAACGTCGCGGACCCCGGCGTGGTGGACACGGACCTCTACAAGCACGTGTTTTGGGGCACCCGTCTCGTCAAGAAGCTGTTCAGCTGGTGGCTTTTCAAGGTAAGCCGACGCGCGCTCCCCAGGCCACGTCCGCATCTGTCCCCCGTGGGACGGCCCCCGCGAGGCCACGTGTCGGGGTGTAGTTTGCACCCCCGGAACGGGGATGCACTTGTTCCATCAGCTCTCAGAAGTGCACCCCCTGAGCATCCCTGAGCGCAGGCAGCAGACGCCCCGAGGCAGAATGTCCCCTTGTGTGTTTATCTGGGTGTTTTTCTGCCAAGGACAGAACAGACCGGGGGCCGTGGGGGGTGACCGACCAGTGCCGATCCTGTCTGGTGGATTTCGGAATGTCACCCCTTCACAGACGGGGAGATGTGGGGGTTCTGCGTCTGCTGGCTTCAGCACGCCAGCTCCCTGTGCCCTCGAAGGGCGTTGGAAGGGCATTGGCAGGGCGCCGTCACCCTCCACCCGTGGCGTTCCCTCCTGCGCGGGGACCAGTGCTTTGCACGCACACATGTGTAAGGAGGGTTTGCACGGAGCGGCCCGTGTCACGCACACGCTTACAGCCTCTCGGCAGCCTGACGCGGGGAGCGCGCGGCCTCTATGCTGCCCACGTGGCCGAGTCACGCCCAGGGTCCCCTGCAGGGCTCATGGGGTCCCAGTGGGGCACCGAGGTGGTGGCAGGGGCACCGCCGGAAGATGCTGGCTCCCCCCGTGTGGGCGGGCCACCCCGAGCTGGTGACATCAGGGAGCGAACCCAAGAGGGTCGGCCACCTGCCCTGAGGACGGGAAGGCAGCTTCAGGTTTGCAGAACTTAGACGTGGGGACTTGCGACCCTCGGGGGCCCCAAATCTCCCCAGCGCTTTTCTGCGGGCCGTTTTCCTTTTCTAAAAAAGATGTTTATGAAAATATAGCTAACGTGCACCATGATGTCAGTTTCCGCAGGGACACTCGCCGCCTTGGCGGGACCCCGGGACGCTTCAGGGTTTCGGGGAGCTCGGCCCCCCGCGTGGATGGGGACAGGGACGTTTGCTTACGTGCATCAGGTGAAGAGCAGCAGCGCCCGTGGCCGTCCCACGCGGCTGTGGTGTCAGGGGCGCTTGGAGGTGCCCCGGCCTTTTCAGCATCGTTTACCCTGAGTGTCACTGCCCGGGGGACACGGGTCATGACAATCAGGGCGCGTCGTCACCCAGAAACTGTCCCCGTGGGGCTGCGTCCATCCTGCACCAGCCCCCGGCAGTGCCGTGACTGTGCAGCCGTAGACGCATGGCAGAAGGGGTGAGGTTGGGTGAGGCGCGCGGGTTTCCAGAAATGTCCTCCGGGAGGTCAGCTGCCACCACGTCCTCCTCACAGGGCGACGCGAAGGTAACAGCGAGGGCGGGTGGTTTCTGGATATTGCGTGGCAGCCGTGACGACCCTGGGGTTCCCACAGCTGACCATCCCTTGAGCGTGTCCCGCTGCCCATCCAGGCTTTCTGCAGGAGTGTTTGTTCCCGGGGATGGCGTGGCATGTTCCCCACTGGTGTCGGCGTGACGCCTGAGAACGCCGTGCTCTGCTCTCGGGGTCCGCACATCCTGGTCACGCTGTCTTCTCCCCACAGACCCCGGAGGAAGGATCCTGGACCTCCGTCTACGCAGCGGTCACCCCAGAGCTGGAAGGCGTTGGCGGCCGTTATCTTTACAACGAGAAAGAGACCAGGTCACTCGAGGTCACCTACAACCTCAAGCTGCAACGACAGCTCTGGGCCACAAGTTGCCAGATGACCGGCGTCCCCGACGTGACCCGGGACGTCTTCTCGAGATAGCGGCCACATCGGGAGGCCTGGCCCTCGGCCCGGCACGCGCAGGTCTGTGAAGGATCGCATGTCCCCACGTGTCACCCCCGCCGGCCCTCGGGGCCATGTCCCCAAAAGTCCGCTGGTGGCAGCCCTGCCTGTGCAGGAGGTCACTGAGCGCAAGAAATATTGAGTGTGCCTCTGGGGGGGGTGGCGGCCCAGCCGTAAATCCTAACGTGTCAAATCCTGCCAGGTGCCATGAACCATTAAATCCTGCCACCCGAGTGTGCGGTCTCCTTGCTTAGCCCAGACTGCCCAGGCGGGCGCGGCGAGAAGCATCCCTTGCGACACAGACACTTGCAAGGCGCTGTCCTCCTGTGGGGACACTGGTGCCGTCAGGGTCCCTGTGTCCGTGGTCCTCACCGTTGTGCAGACCGGGCACGGACTCCTAGGACCCTCAGAAGGAGAGGCTCGGCCTTATTCTGTGGCTCGAGCGGCCGGGACCACCCCACTACCATGCCGGCTTCTCAGGTGCTCCCCGCAGCCAAAGCAGCTGCTAACACGGCCTCGCCCGTGATTCCCTGCCCGTCTTTGCTTTTATTGCTAATTTCTCCTGGATGCTTTTATCCACTGCGTAAACATCTCCCCGCCTTGTCCTTGTGCTCCTGTGCCGTCGTGCTGGGATGCAGGATCGAACTTCCCGGCCTGATGCGTGCCTCTGTTTTTGTGGTTTTTGTGTCTCGTCGTAGCTTTCCGTGGTACTCGTTTCTGTCCCGTCCCGCGGGTGCGTCTCGGAAGATGTGGACGGCTGTCCTCTCTACTCTCTAGCCCATAGGTGACTTCAAAGGGTGTTTTTAAATCCCCGAATACGTAGGACGAAAACGAGCACTTTGACTGCCGTTGGTGCAGCGACAATTAAGGAGCGCACATTCTCTAAACCACCGGGAACCTGTGTGTGTCCTTCAAAGGCCCCATGGTACACATGGCCCACCGTGGGGCCACCTGTGTGGGTGCCGTGCAAAATTTTAGTTCAAAATTCCCTGGGGGGCGGGGGAAAGCTTAGCATGGGAACTAGAGAGGACTGTTGTTGTTTTTTCAGGGAGGAATATTCGCTTTGTTTTATTTTATTGTTTGGCTTTGTGGAGGTATGACTGGCCGGTCCAAATCGTGTATGTTGTACGTGTGTGGTTCTGATTCACGCATGCACCGTGAAGTGCCCATTGCCGGCTACATAACCCGGGCTGAGAGCGTCGTCCCGGTCTGCTCGACGGGGCCCTGTTATGGTTCCAGGACTCGGAGCAGAGGACGGATCTGAAAGAGTCGGAAGGCTGCAGAGGGTCTTTCCTCTGTGAGGCCGGCTGCCGTGGTGGGTTCGGTCTGAGTCTCCTGCGTGTACTGACCCGGTCTCCCTCCCCCGAGGTCACAGCGTGCCGTCAGCGGTGCCGGTTCTCGGTGGGGTGTGTGGAAAGCTGACGACACTCCTCACTGGCCCTTAGCAGGGGGAGGCCAGGGTGTTAGACATGTCACAAAGCACAGGACAGCGGCACCCACCCCACGCACAGTGTCCCCACACCCCCGTGACTGCTCTGCGTCTGCCCCGATGTCCACGTGGGCAAGAAACGTCTTTATAATTAGCCCACACCTAGGACTGCACTCTGTTCACGCAAAAATGCCCAGACGGAATTTTCCAGGCCACCGAACCCTCCATGAATAGATTCTCCTCAGGGAGCTTGTTCAGCGTTTTGGGAAATGCAGGTTGCAGCTGATGGCATTTGAGTCACCAGCGCAGCACACCTGGGGCCGCCGCCATCTGCAGCCAGCACCTCCGTGGGGATCTGGCGTTTCGGGTCAGACACCTTGCCGTTTAGTCATCTCCGGCGGGGAGCGGAGGCCCAAGCCCCTGACATGGTCACATGCATCACGCTTTCTTGTACATTGCATTATAGGGACGTGATCTGTGACTACTAAACCTGTTTGTGGGTGATAGTCTCTGTGACTTTGTCTTAGGAGAGGAAAGGGGGCATTAAAATCATGTGAACGTGCATCCCTCCGATGGAATATTATGTGGCCGTGAAAACAGACAGAGGGGGCCGACACACACCACACCGTGGACGAACCTCCAAGACATCATAAAAGAAAGAAGCCACGCGGGAGAGTTCACACGTGGTAACATCCCACGGCTACGAAGTACCCAGAAGAGCGACACCCCCAAAAGCCAGGAAGTGGATTAGCAGCTGCGGGGGGCTGGGGGAGGGACATGATGGGGGCGTGACCACTTGATGGAGACGGGGTCCCTTTTTGGGGTGAGGACATGTCTTGGAACTAGATAGAAGCTGAGGTCACACCACATTGTGAGTATAATCGATGCTATGAGACGGTGTACTTTAAACGGCTAATGTTAGGCGATGCGACTCTCACGTCAATAAAATCTTGTGTCTCAGAGGAGGATCGAAAGCCCCTTGATGGCTGGGTCTTGACACTGCAGCTTCAGGTTGGGCTTCTGACATGTATATTTAACCCTGAAATGTGGGTAGAAAGTGTGTTATTCCCCAAACCATCATCACCTCCAAATCTCATGCTCCACCAGCTTCCGAGACACGTGTGTGAAGAGCACACAGACGCCTGAGGGCTTGGGTTCCAATCCTTCGATGGCCTTTTTAGCATTGTCGATTCTGTATAATCCTGTTTCCTTACCTGAAAAATGGGAAGTATGACGTTACCACTGCATCAAGAGGTTCTTGAAGACTCACGTCATCAAGCATGTGGTGACCACCTAACATGTGCCACATAGGAAGCACCCAGGCACCAAACAGCCAAAGATTCTTGTCGTCTTTGTGCTTATGACTAGCAGGAGACAGTGAACAATAAACACAGTAGTTACAATTTTATGTAATAATCACATGTGGAGAAAGAACGCAGACTAGAGGACGAAGACAACATAGATGAGAGTGCAAGGCTCATCAGCGCTGGGCATGGGGTGCCATTTGTAGGAGTAAATAGGGTGGACTAGCTTGGTATCATTGAAAAGATAGTTGTATGACATAAAGGATGCAGAACGCTTAGGTTGCTGAGAGTCACACATATACTAAGGGACTCAAATCTGTCAGCTGCCTTTGTCATAATTATCACCACCATCACCACCACCACCATCACCA
>NW_017732059.1:1244585-1247147 GCF_001890085.2 Hipposideros armiger
CACCATCATCACCATCACCATCACCACCACCATCACAGTTAACACTATTGTGATCACCATGTGGAGCAGCAAATGGAGACTTGGAAGCTGCCGGTGACTAGCTCAGATTCTCAGCGTCACTCAGCATAAAACTGAGAAAGAATCCCAGTGGGAACCGGCTACCGTATTCCGTGAAATGAAAGGCGTCGGGTAAAAGTAACTTATCCTGTTCTGGTTGCAGAACTCAGGCGGCCGACAGAGCTGCCTGGCGCCTGAGGCAGCGGCTGAAAAAGTGGACTGTGTCCAGAAACTCCCTCTGCACCTGACAGCACATTAGGTTTGTGGCCACTTGATCCGCTGCCTGGGGCCTGCGCTGTCTGAGCTGTGACATCTGCATTCATTAGGAAGGGACCAGGACAGCGGCGCCGAGTGTGCTGACTGGCACCTTTCCTCCCAAAGCTCTCCCCGTCCTTAACAGGTTCATCCAAAGCTCATTTCCGAAGGCCACCAAGCCGCCGCCAGGTAATAGACACGGAGGAAAGCGACAGAGGAATTGTCCCCAGCGTTCTTTGTTGAGACTCTTCAATGCCCATTTAATTTTCCCTGCGGCCCCAGCGCACAGCTCTGCTGAGCTGTTGAGCACACGGGCCTTGCAGAATGAGACATTTCTGAGTCTGAATGCCAACTCCTCCTTGCATAGAAACAGAGATAAAAACGCCCCCCTCCCTGGGCTGCTGGGTGTGAAGGTCAAAGAGAAAAGGCCGTCCTTTGCACAGCACAGCTCTTAAGCACAGCGGTGCTTTTGTACAAAGCTCTTCGTCCTTATGAAATGAAAGCAGTCTTAGGGAACAGTCCGTGTGCCCAGGCTCTGCCTCACGGGCCAGGACACACGAGCCCGGGGTGCTGTTTTCTCGTCCTCAACTGGACGTCCTACCTCCTCAAGACGGTCATACGGCAGCACGGCGCCCATTGGAAACCAACAGTGTGCATCTGCCTCGTGTGCTTTGACCCTGCACGCTGTCTCGTGTGTGTCAACGCTGCATCTTAGCTTTGTGCGTTCTGAACAAATGCAGTCGCTTCGAGAAGCGATGCCAGGTCTGCGCTGAAAGCAGCCTTTTCTGCAGGGTGGTCTGCAGCCATCCTGCCTCCCTCCACTCTGGTCCTGGTGACCTGGAACCTGACGGACTTTTAAAATTCCTCTTTTTATTCTTATTTGTTTAATGCTGGTAAAATAACAGGACATGAAACGGATCACCTTGGCCGTTCTGTCCGTACGTGCACGTTGTCGGGCAGGCGTCCTCACTTAACTAGCTCCCGGCGCCGTTTGCCTTGAAAACCTGGCTCTCTTGATCCATTAAACAACAACCCCTCTGTCTCCCTCGCCCCCAACCTGCCAATGTCTTTTGTCCTCTGTGTCTGAATGGCCTTTGGATGGCTACTGTGATCTGCACGGGAGCCTGGCCTAGCTGGGACCTGGTGTCACAGGGAGGACTCCTGCCACCGCTCTGAGCGGCAGACACACCAGGACCCGTCTGCGTCCCCTGCCAGGCAGGAGCCCCAAGTCCCGCCCAGGCCAGCAGCCATGTGCAGGCTGAGCAGACGAGAGGGAACGGGGTGCAAGGCCCTGAGCCGTCCACGCGTGCTCCATGGTCAGTGAACAGAGGGTTTGTCATGCTTGGCATTGAGATGAGAAGTGGGTCCCTCCTTGGGAGACAAGTGTGTAAAAACATGAGGAGCACAGGACCTACTCTGGGGCCCCTGGTGGAAGCCCCAAGCTGGCCCAGTAAGAAAGGCAACACGTATTTGTCCATGCTGTGAAAATATGGAATTGTGGTGTGAATGGTGCCTTCTGTTACGTGGACACATGTCTGAAACGTCTCCCCCCTTCACTCGGCCGCGGCCCAGGACATGTCTTGTCCCGCTGTTAGTGCGACCATAACAATGTCCCCCAGACCGGGCGGCTGACACAACACACATTTATTCCCTCTCAGTCCTGGAGGCTGCAGTCCGAGATCCAGTGTCCCAGGGCTGGTCCCCCCCGAGGCTTCTGTCCTGAGTGTGCAGACGTCCGTCTGCTCTCCGTGTCCTCACATGGCCGTCCCTCTGAGTGTGTCTGTGTCCTCACCTCCTCTTATAAGGACACAGTTCTAATGGGTCAGGGCCCACCCAGTAACCTCATGTTGTTACCTTAATCACTTCTTTATAGCCCCATCTCCAAATGTAGTCACATTCTCAGGTCCTGGGGGATAGGACATCACATATCAATTTTAGAAGGTGTGCAGTTGAGCCCATAAAAGCTCCCCAAAGTATCCTTCATGAATGATCTGTTTCTATTTCAGATCCAGTAGTGGGCGCGGGGTGGGGGTGGGGGGTAGTAGAATTTGAAAGCACCATTCCCATGCTCTTTTCTTTTTTCTTTTTTCTTTTTTAAAGATTTTTATTGGGGAATTGGGTGGATGGGAAGAGTGCTGGGGAATTGGGGAAAGGGGAACAGACAAGTTGCTGTCGTTTTGTTCTTCAATCTAGTTGTGGAGGATGTTGCTTCACTGGCAGCCCAGCTCCAGGTTGAGCTGTTGTTTGGCA
>NW_017732059.1:1248870-1249562 GCF_001890085.2 Hipposideros armiger
GGGTCCTCTGTGTGCCCCCACCCCCGGTGGTTCTTAGAGGGAAATGGGGTGAGGAATCAACAAGTCCCCGGGTGTGAGCAGCGACTCAAGGGCCCAGGTGTGAGGTGCAGTTCCCGAATGCTGCTGCAATAATTTTCCCCATGTCCATGGTGACATGAGGAATATGTAACTGGCACAGCGGATCTCTTTCCTTGCTCTCTCGCTGTCTTTTTGAATAATAGACTTTACTCCTTAGATCAGCATTAGGTTTATCAAACACTGTAGAAAGTCGAGTTGCCACAGACCCTCTCCCCGACACACAGGCCGCCCTACAATGAGTCCCTTACAGTAGTGTGGTGTGTTTGTTAGGGTGCGTGAAACAAGTGATATACTGTACCCCTTGCTGCCACCCATAATTACACCAGGTGAACACTCCGTGGGTTTGGACAAACGTGTAACGACATGTTCCCGCCATCACGGCATCGTACAGGGTACTGTCACAGCCCGAAACACCCTCTGTTCTCCCCATACGCATCGGGAATTTTTGAAATGTTCGGTCTTGAGTGTCCTTCATGTGTTGTAGTTACCAGTCCTGTATTGAATGGAGAGGTTCAAACTATTTTCTCCCAGGACCTAGTTTGTTTATCCACTGTCTTCTGATGAGCTTCAAATAGCAAATGTTTCTAAATTTTCATGAGGTTCATTATCATTCT
>NW_017738041.1:0-1108 GCF_001890085.2 Hipposideros armiger
TTTCTGCAGCAGCAAAGCCCTTAGTTACCCTCACTGCTGTGCCACCAGCAGACACCTAGAAGGGTGTGAATGTGTAGATCAAGACCAGAAAAGGTACTCAATCAATTGGTAGCTGAGTATGAATAGCAACAAGGAGCCCAAGGAACAGTACAACACAAAACACAGCTCTTTGCTTCCTGGGCCACCTTTCAGTCTTTGCAGAATCGGCCTCTGCTATAGGCTAGAGGGAAGCCCATCTTTTACAGGTCACCCTTTAGCTTCCCTATTCAATCTACTCCCCAAGCCAGGGTTCTGTTCTCTAGCAGTTTCTGGCTCCCTGCACAGTCAAAGCCAGGGAAACTGTTGTTCTTTGTTCTACCCTGCAGGGCAAAGGAAATCATTATGGTTTTCTATGGGTGTAGTGATGATGATGATGGTGATGGTGATGATGGTGATGGTGGTGGTGATAATGGTGGTGATGAAGATGATAATGCCGGTGGTGACAGCAGCAGTTAGTGAGAGGCACCGTTCTTCACAGTTTCCACGTATTAACTTATTCTATCCTCAGAACCCCCTTATGAGCCAAGTATTTTTATTATGATCAATCCTGTTTTGCAGGTGAGGAACCTGAGGCACAGAGCTATTAAGTAACTTGCTTGAGGTAACACAGCTAGTAAAGCAGAGCTGGGATTTAAACGCAGACAGTCTGGCTCCAGAGCTTGTACTCTCAGTCATCTGTGCAGAAGCTTCATCATCTTTGTCGGTGGTAAATCTAGAAAGAAATGAACTTGTGTAAGTTATGTAGAACTTTCATTAATTATGTTAAATAACCCCACAGGCAGTGAGGATGGGATAGGAAGTGAGGAGACAGAGGACTCTACCGTGCTACACTTTTTCTCAAAAGGAATCTTACATAGAAAATAAATACAAGCAGAGCTGTTTGGGGAAAATGGGTTGGAGCACCTGGAGCCTTGTTTTCTGACCTTCTCGAGGACCCTCCAAACTGGCCCTGGAGGCTCTGTCCCCAGAGACCCTAGGGCACTGTAGAACCAGCTGGAAAATCCTTTGGTTCCGGTGTAGTGGATAATACTGGTCCCCATTTGTGAACTACCTACCTGCTACATGCCAG
>NW_017738042.1:0-1077 GCF_001890085.2 Hipposideros armiger
TCATACACTTCCCTCTAAAACCTTAACGCTACAAACACATCTCCCTAACTCCCTATATAGAACCCAAAAATTTCTAAAATTATCCCCTCCCCGGAACCCTTAGTATGTCCCCCAAATCAAAACAATCACCCTACACCTTCTGTGAGCCCCTCAACCACAAACATAAAGCGTAACCCTGTACTGGGACTGAGGGTCCGAACCCGGAAGTGGAAAATTGCTGTCATCCTTAACTAGACTGCCCTACCCACCACAGCGCCCTCCGCGTTACTGCACCCGAAAAAGCGAGGCTATATGTAAACGAACGAGTGCTGCCACTCTGTTTCACAACGTGGCTCCCAAGAGGGGAGAGATTTGAGGCAACTGCTACCGCTCTCGAGTATTCCTATTGCCATTCTCCCATAACTTGCGATTGCGCCCAACCCAGGCAGTACTCCGAGGCAGCAATTTCTCTGAAAACATTGAAATTGTCCAGAAAAAACCACCCTCTATGACTCCCGGTATAAAATATAATTATCCCACGTCAGCGAACCCTAAAAACCTGTCCCTATCATTTCCTTCCCTCTAAAACCTTAACGCTACCCAAACCTTTCCCTTGCACCCTGTTTCTAACCCCAAAATTCCTAAGAGTAACACGCCCCGGAAATATAAGAATGTCCACCAGCATCGAAACACTCGCCCAATCCCTACCCTAAGCCCCCTAACCACAAACATAAAGCGTAACCCTGTGCCGAGACTGAGGGACCCAACCCGGATGTGGAAAATTTCTGAGTCATCCTTAGCTATATTGGCCCAACACAAGTTAGCGCCCTCCTGTTCCTGTCCCCTCAAAAGTGAGGCTACATGTAAATGAACGAGTGCTGCCAGATGGGTTCAAAACGTCTCTCCAAACAGTGGAGAGTTTTGGAGCTTGTACTCCCGCTTTCTAGTATTTCCTTTTCCGGTAAACAGTAACATTTGTCGCACCCACTCAGGGCGGTCCGACGAGGCAGCCATGACCCTAAAAACACTGAAACTGCCACCCTCGATGAACGCCGCCCTAAAGTATAATTATCCCACTCAGCGAACCCTAAATACCTG
>NW_017738043.1:0-1105 GCF_001890085.2 Hipposideros armiger
CCCTCATATGTGGGATCCAAACTGGGGCCCTCTGGCATCCCAAGCCAGCTCTCAACCATCGCGCCACTCTGCCGGCCCTACTTGTATTTTTTGTTTGTTTCTTCTCACCACTTCCTCCTGTGTTATATATTATACATCACATGCTTATATACTACAAAAGATATATGGGATAGATATCTCTATATAAATATATAGTCATTCCATAAGAGTCTCTTTGTAGTAAACTCTTTCAGTCTTTATTAAAAATGACCTTTTTATCCTTGCTCTTCAATAATAATTTAGTTAAATTATTTCTATGTCACTCTTATTTTCTCTTAGCACTTTGAAGATACTCTTCAAGATAGTCTTCTGACTTCTAATGTTACCATCAATAAATCTACTGACAGAGTAATTGTCATATCTTTGAAGGCAATCTGTCTTTACTCTCTGATTGCTTTTAAGATCTTCTTTATGATGTTTGGCAGTTTCACAGTGATGTATATAGGTGTAGATTTGTTTATCTTACCTGGAACCAGTGCTTTTTGAAACTGAAGATTCATATTTTTCTCAAAATCTGGAATTTTGTGGACATTATCTCTTTGAATATGTTCTCTCCACCATCTGCCTATTCTTTTCTTCATGGAACCCCTTTCAGATGTACATTGGATTTTCTCACTTTTTTTTTCAGAACATTTTATACCTAGTTATTGAATATCTTCATTTAAAAAAAAAAAGATTTTATTGGGGAAATGGGGAAGGAGAACAGCCAAGTTGTTGTCGTTCAATCTTAATTGTGGAGGGCGCAGCAAGCTCAGCTCCAAATCCAGTCGTGCTACTCAGCTCAAGGTGCTGTGTTCAATTAGTTGTGGGTGAGCATAGCTACCATCTCATGCGGGAGTCGAACCAGCAGCCTCGTTGTTAAGAGCGCATGCTCTATCCACTGAGCCATCCGGGCAGCAGCTCAGCTAAAGGTGCTGAGTTCAGTCTTTAGTTGTGGGCAGGCGTAGCCCACCACCTTGAACAGGCAACCTTGTTGTTAGGAGCATGTGCTCTCACCAGCTGAGCCATCCTGCCACCTGTTGGCAGCTCAGTGGCAGCTCAGCTCGGGCACAGCTCACTGGCCCAT
>NW_017738044.1:0-1075 GCF_001890085.2 Hipposideros armiger
TTTTCTTTCCCCATTTCCATTGGTAAAACGTATCTTTTTCCATCCCTTCACTTTCAGTCTCTGTGTGTCTTTCGATATGGAGTGACTGTTGTGGGAGGCACATGAATAAATTTTTGTTTTTTTTTATCTATTCTGCGACGCCAGTTTTTTTTCTAGCTAACACAACTTTCAATTCTTACTTTGATGACGAAATGCTCAACGAGAAGACTTGTTCCATGGTCCGGATAACATGAGAGGCCAACAGGTGCTAAGGCAGAATTGGAAGTAGGATGGGACACTGTCAGGGCATGAAGGTCCCAAGGCCAATTCTAGTGGTTGGAAGGAACACGGCCCCCATTTCCATTTGAGCAGGTCGTATGCAATGTATCACCCTGCCTGACAGGCAGTAGGACATGAAGTTTGAAAGTCGGCATAGCCCAGGGTGTCCAGACACTCTAGGCAACGGGAAAGATATTTGTGATGGTCTGGTAAGCAAGGCCACAGGACCCTAGCCTCAACTGGTAGGAAAAAAGGACCAAGCCTGAATGCAAATTATGCTTCCCAGACACTTTGTTGGAGAGGAGGTAATCGGGCCGCCACCAAGTTTGAGTGGGGCAATGCGGCCCTAGCCCTTTCTGTCTGAGAAAGGAGAAACTGCTTGAGTGGGTTGACAGGAACCCAGGACATCCTGACAGAAGGTGGAGACCTCGCGACCCACCAGCAGCGAGCAAATCACAAGTTTCCCTGCCAAATGCGGGAGAACGATGCGCCACGGCTCGTGCAAGTGGGGCAACATGGACACCAGGCCCTACTGGCAAAAGGATGGTGACTTGCCACCCTCTCCCTTGCTGCCAGACTGTGAGTGGCACTTGAGACTCCTTGCCCTTCTTGCAGAGGGAGTGAACCCAGGACCCTCCGGGTTGTGCACAAGGCCTCAAACCGGTGGCTTCCTAGGAAGAGGAAGTATCCCACCCATGAAAGCTATGGTCACATGAGGTCCTGATAGAAAAGGTTACCCAGGCCTTCAGCTCGCCCAACAGCTCGCCAGGGACGCAAGACCCTCCTGGATGAGGAATGGTCCACCATGCCTACCAGA
>NW_017738045.1:0-1049 GCF_001890085.2 Hipposideros armiger
TTCTGGGATGGATCTGGGAAAAGGATTCCAAGAGAGTCAGCCCGAGCTGAGTAGCCGTGAGCTGCCAACAGGTGGCGGGATGGCTCAGCTAAAAAAAAAAAAAAAAAAAAAAAAAAATTTGACTGGAAAGAGCCTGCTTGTCTTTCCTCTGTAAATGTTAATCATTTCCAAGTTAACCATAGACTTGAAATTCAACTCAGTTTGGTTAGACATGATTTCAACTGAATTTAAAATTTCAAATAATGAAAAATATAATAAAATCAATTATACAAAAGAGAACATTATATTATCAATGTTCAAAATGGTTATTTACAAGTGTTTCCAAATAAGGCAAGTCACAAGTGTTTGATTTAATATTATTATTCTGTTCCACAATTTCTTTATATGGGGGAATTGCATTCACAGACAATTTCAAGGTCAAAATCTTTGTAATATTAGTTTTATATAGTTAAATGAATTAATTAACAAAAGGATATTTATCGCTCTTCATGGGACTATAATTCATCCAAGCTACAAACAGTCAATTTATCCGTAGAGTAGTAATTTATTGAGCACCTCCAAACCCCAGTTAGGGCCTGAAAATCATCATATACAAGACCAATATGTTCCAAACTCATTTCCAGAAGAAGAGAGTTTTCAGTGGCACAGAAACCTTTGTTTTCCCACCATTTTGTGAGGATCCGTTATTTCTCATTTTCGGTAAATGGTGGGCTTAAGATCATGGAAGAAAATGAAATGATAAGAGAATAGGTAGGGGATGCGCTAATAGCCAGGTCCTTCCTTCTCTCTGGAAATTCTAACAAAATGAGGATAAGAAATGAGACAGTGGCACCTTTCACAATGTGGAACCGTGAGGGCATATACCTCCAATATATGTATTGGCTATGGGTCGTATTTCCCCCAAGCATAGTGTGCTTTCTGTTCATTTTAAATTATACATTAAAAAATAATAATGAGCAGGGGCCGGCCGAGTGGCTCAGTTGGTTAAGAGCTCGCTCAAGAGTTTGAGCTCTGAGCAACAGCGGTTCGAGTCCAGCCCGAGCTGAGCA
>NW_017738046.1:0-4566 GCF_001890085.2 Hipposideros armiger
TTGCTCAGTTTTTCCAGGCATCTCTTGGTTGCTTGATGTTACTTCTAAGTAGATTTCTTAAGAAGGGCTCATAGGAACAATATCCTTAAGTCTTTGCATTAAAAAAATGTTTTCCTGTATCCTTTACACATGAAAGACAGCTTACTCAAAGACAGAATCCTGATGCACACTTCGTAGGAATGGCTCCACTGTCCCCTAACATTAAGTGTACCCATGGAAAAGCCTGTGGTCAGTTGGTTTTCTTTTTCCTCTTAAGAAAAGACTTGGTCTTTTTTTCACTTGGCTAACCAAAAGGCTGTTTTTGTTATTGTTATTTTAAGTCTAATTACTTTACTAATATATGTCTTTGTGTTGGCTGATCTGGACCAATTTTTTCTGGAGCACAGCATACCATTTTGATACACAAATTTAACATTTCATTTCATAAAAATTCCCTTGAATCATATCTTTGAATGCTTATCATATTCCATTGTTTTGTCTTGTTATTTAAAGATGCCAAATATGTGCATGTCGATGTGCTTTGTCTTTTTTCCTGTATCTATCATGGGATGGGATAGAGCTACTTTTCCTTGGCTGGCTGCTTGCTGGCTGCTAACTTTATATGCTTGTTTAAGTGGAAGTTAAGTGCATGAGGCTCCATCTGATAACAGGATGTGCAGATAAGCAGGATGTGCACTACACTAGCTTGCCAGAATTTGGCCTCAATTCTCCAACAATGTGCTCCACTCTTCTCCTTTCATCAGCATAAGCAGCTGTCCATCACTTTCACTCACTAAAAAGAGACAGCATGAGAAGTAGGTTCACTTCTCATTGCTTTCTAAAGCCCTATGAGTCACTGTTTCCGTATCTCTCAGCATAACAAAATGATCCAAAAATGTTACAGACTCAGTATTGTGGTTAGTATTTGTTGATGAGTACGGTTATTTTCACATTCAACTCACATTAATTGCAGTGCAAAAAAGAAACCTGGACCCCTGTCCCCCTTGTTTAGCTCTTGGAACTTCAGTTTTATCTTCTATAAAATGAGGTGGATAAAATGTGTCTTGCAGGATTTTTGTAAAGATTAGCAATAAGATATGTAACCTTCATCTATGGTTTGTGGCCTGTGGTAGATGCTTCACAGCTGGATAGCTATTGATCTTCATATCATCTTATGCTTCACTCTTTTACATTTAAAGAGGAGCAATCTCAATGGCAAGTAAACATGACTTTTGGAAGTTTAGTTTATCCCACGGTTGATAGAATTATAGAAAGGCAATTTAGAACAAGATCTCTCATTTGACTTTTAGCTCAACTGAGAAAATCACAAGGGTAGTGCACTCTGCTTTCCAATTTTAAATAAAGTTTAATAAACAGAACAGGAAAAATATCTTATTAGTGGTTCTTTTGTGTGATAGTAAAAACATTAACAATTCTGTCCAAGAAAGATGATTTGAAAAGTAATTTGAAAAATCACTCAAAAGCTGAGCAGTAAGATCCAACAAGATAAAATTAAAATAGCACACGAGTTTTGCAATCAGAAATGCCAGGTGTGAATCGCAAACCCATCATTTACAAGCCATGTGACTTGGAGTTAAGCTACACAACAACTCTTCTGAACTTCAGTTTTGTCATTTGTAAAATGGGACTTACTAATTTATCTCATATAAATTAGTTAAGAATAAATGAAACAATAGATATGTAGTTTTAATTATTATCTGCTGTGCATCCCAAAGTAGTAGTATTATAAAAATAACTTTGTGATTCAATAGTCATGTTTGTGAGTCTGGATTCCTGTAGTTTCCATATTCACCAAAGGTCAGGTGGCAACAATGATTACTTTGCCTAGGTGTTATCCAAGGACCTGGGAGTTACAGAGGGAGCCAGAGATACCTTAATTCAACATACCTTGTAACAGTTTATTTGAAGTCTATTAATATTCCTTTTGCATCAAGAGTTTCAGCATCTGGCTAGACCAGGCATCCTCAAATTGGTTCAGCAAGCACTGAGGCCTAAGAATGAAAGATATAGAGCACTGAGAGCAAGATTCTTCCTCTGTGTTTATTTCAAGGGCAGTCAGTTAAATCCTTACTGTTACAGCTGGGGAAAAGCCTTTACAAATTTGACATTTCTAAAGCTCTCTAAAAGCTTTTCATAATGTGGTTCTTGCATGCAGCCAGTTCCCTCTCATCTAGAAGAAGCGCTTTGAGTAAAAGGCCTTTCTTTTACAATTTCTGTAGGTGTGGAATTCTTAAAAGCTCTGTGAAACCATTGTCTCTGTAGGATTCCAGGTGTGGTACCTTACTGTTGTTATCTCCTAATGATGTGATTATCAGAGGATATATTCATAAAAAGGCTTCAGCAAACAGTTTGTATTTTCTACACATTGCATTCAACAGACATGTGAAATCAACTGTGCCACCATTTTGCTGCATCATCAGTAACTTCTAGACACAGCACACAGCCATTCCCCTGTGAGATCGCTCCATCTAAAACTAGCAAGCTCTATGTCATTCTTGATGACGGTATCTTTAAATGAAAACAATCACTTTATTCTGCTTGTGGTTCCTCAACATCTGCCAGGTTTACTGTATTTGATTCATATTTTCTAAAGGCAACCTTTTTTAGTGTCTACAACTCACACTAGAAAGGGAAGTCTATGGAATTGAAATCACTGTCCTTATAACAATTTTTAGAATGACAAGAATTTCCTGACTTTCAAATTTGGGCTAGTTCACTATGAGGACTACGTGCTTGCATGATAAGCTTCTGTTTTCTATCACTTATGCTTTAATTCATAATATTGGAACAGTGTTTAGCAACGATTTGTCTAATGGATCTAAGATATATAATTTGCCAACAGCACAAGAAAAATGCCATCCAAAAAATGGAACTATACCCAAACAAAAAACAGGGTTTGCTATTATCCAGGGATCAGGAAGACAGCTCTCTCAACCCCCTCTCTCACTATAATTCTTTGACTGGTATGTTTACAATTTGAAGTAATCACATGGGTTATAGCACTTGTTTTGCATGATTATGATAGAACTATGAGATAAAAGCTTTTGGATTGAACAAAAGTAGAGAATATGTAAAATAATTATTTATTGTATTAGTGAGTGGATTATTGGCTATAAACCCAATTTATCCCCTCAAAAGAATTTTAATAATAATATGCTGAAAAATTGAGCACATGTTATACAAATTATCCAAGTGCTTACTTTGGAAACATAAGGAGTTGACTTGACAAATATGCTATCACAATGAATCACAATAGCATCCATAAAAACAAAGGCCAATGCCCATAATAAGCTGTACACAGCCACTGTACTGGCCCAAGTCAATAGATGGTTCAGATTTNTAGAGGGCAGCGTCACTGGCCCTCATATGTGGGATCTGAACCGGGGCCCTCTGGCGTCCCAAACCAGCTCTTAACCAATGCGCCACTCGGCCAGCCCTGTATTACTTTTCTTAATGTTTAATTTTGTTCTGTTAAATATGCTCACACTTCTAGTATGATTTGACAACTTTAAAAGATATGCTTTGGGTGAAGAAGAGATTATTTGCATAATCTTAAAGCGTCTCCCTTTCAGACTACTTATTTGTTGCAAGGGAGAATAAACAAAACAAAATGGTGATGATATGGTGAAGAAATCAAACATCTTGACCAAATGATCAAAATTAACATCACTTGTGAGAGCCAGACAGCTTCACACAACTCCAGATGTGATGTCCTGAAAGGGACACAGCATCACCTTTTCAATATTCTAGGCAGTAATGTATAATCTAGATCCAATCATGAGGAAACATCAAACAAACACAAATAAGGAGGGTTCTATGAAAAAAAAGTAATTAAGGATGGAAAATGGCATTCGTAAAAAAAATGTCAATATGTAAAACAAAGGCTATGGAAATGTTCCAGATTAAAGGAGACTAAAGAGTATGTCAGTTAAATGTAATACCTGCCCCTGACTACACCTTGTATTAGAGGGGAAAATATGCTGTAAATAATATTATTAAGTCTGCTGACAAAGCTGGAATATATTGGGTTGTTGGAAAAGTCATGATGCATTTTTGCAACGAAAAACATAGAAAAAAATATGTCATGACTTTTCCAACACCCAATAGATGGTAGATTAGGTAATAAATATTATATCAGTGTCAATTTATGAAGTTGATAATCATACTGTAATTATTTAAGAGAATATCCCAATTCTGTTATTTTAATCTTTTTTCTCTTTTGTTAAATTTATTAGAGTAACATTGGTTAATAAGATTATATAGGTTTCAAGTGTGCATTTCTATAATACATCATTTATATATTGCATTGTGTGCTCACCACCCAAAGTTATGTCTCCTTCCATCACCATATATTTGACCCCCTTTACCTTTTTCAACCTCCCTCAGCCCCCTTAAGTTTTGAAATCTTGAGATTTCTCAGAATGCAGTGAGGGCTTGAGAATCAATATTCTTTCTCTTCTATTCTTAGAAAATACACATTAGCCTATTTAGAGATAAAGGCCCATGATGTATATAACTTTCAAATGGTTCAGAAAAACACATATATGTATGTATATGTGTGTATGT
>NW_017731421.1:0-913 GCF_001890085.2 Hipposideros armiger
CAATAGCCACCACCCCGACCACATGACAGACCCCCAGTTTGTTCAGGATTCAAATGGGAACATACTCACAGAAGCTGGGCCCAGTGCCAGGGCATGAATCATAATTGGTCTAAGGTATGGACTCGAAGCCATCTTGTGGTTTGCAATCATGGAAATGAATTCCAAGATGGATGAGTGACCTGGTCAGGCGATCAGGAGTCACTTGTCTGAGCTGAGCCCTGAAGGGTAAGTGAACTGGAGGTGTGGGGGGCTGGGGCAGTTCTAGAGGGAACAGCATGTGCAAAGGCCCCGTGATCAGGTGTGACACTTTGAGGGGTGAAAGACAGCCTGTGTGTCTGGAGTGCAGAGAATTGGAGAGTGTGGCAGGGCCCAGACCCCAGTGGCCTTGGAGGCCAGGCCAGGAACGGAGTCTTTCACCTGAGAGCAAGTGAAGGGTTTTAGGGGTGTGTGTTAGGGTTTGGGGGCGTGGGTGCTGTAAAACACCGTCAGATTAGCCTTTTGAAATTTCTTCTGGCCGCGTGTGAGGGAGACATTGAGGGGAGGGCAGAGCTGATGCTTTAATCCCCTAACTTCATGTCCAGTAAAAGTCCAAAGTCCTGCTGAGTTCCGAGACCGCTGGGCGCTTACGTCTCCGCCACCTGCCCTGCTGCTCCTGCACCTTCCGCAGTAATTTCTGCTGCCACTGTGCTGACGAGGCCGTGACGCCTCCCCCTTCTCCATTTCCACAAAACTCCACTCTTGACACATACTTGTGAGCAGAGCATTTCCTAAAGATCTCGGGGTGACATCAGGCCCCCCCCACACAAGACCCTTGAACATGGCATCTTAGACAGGTCTGGTCTCCCAAACCTTTTCGGGATATGCTGTTCCCTCCCCTCTCCACAGCCCAGTAATTCTCCTCCGATCTTCCCAG
>NW_017731421.1:933-2802 GCF_001890085.2 Hipposideros armiger
CCCTCCCCTCTGCCAGGTGGCATCGGAACTGTAGGATCTGGCTCCCAGGGCACTTCTGCAGGCTAACGGGTGCCATCCAGCCCACCAGGCTTAGAGCCACACATACACATCCCTGTGCAAACGTGTACACACACACACACACACACACGCGCACACACACACACACACACACAGTGCGCACACATATGTACACATACACACACACTGTCACACTGTTCTGGCCCCAAAGCAGCCTCAGGCGTAGCCCCAGCCCCAGAATAAAATGCATCTAACACCAACCCCCACAAGGACCCTTTCTCCTCGGAAAAGAGGACTCGGTGAAGCCTGTCTACTGCTCCTCTGTGTGACCTTGGATTGGTCAGCTGATCTTCTTGAGCCTCACTTCTCTCCTCCATAAAATGTTGAGTCCTTTTCTTTCTATCTCAGGAGCAGCAGGACAGGGTGCCACCACCCCAAGTACATCCCAGTAGGGAGCACGGACAGGCCCCTTGCCCCCCCCTCCTCAAGGAGCCATCTGCTTCCTGTTTCTGGGCTAGCCTGGGTGGTGTGACAGGGTGAGGGGGTGCCAGTGCAGGATGTTCCCAACCGGGGTTTCATTTCCCTCCTGCCTGAGCCCGCCAAGCACCCCAGTGGACAGCCAGCACCCTGGCGAGGAGGCCACCCAGGGCCTTGTAACCCACAGCCACCCCCGCCTCCCACCCTGTCCTGCTGATCTGCCCGGCAGGTGCTCCCCCACCTTGTGGGCCCTGGAGTGGGAGAAGATCCCAGGGGCCCCATGTCCCCATCCCTGTTATCAGGATTGCTTGCCTCGCATGTCTTTTTCCGGAGGGAGGGTTGTAGAATTTTGGGGTTGGGTGACCAGAATATCAGGGTGGGAAGAGGCCTCAGGATCACTGAATTCACTCCCCTCGGTTAATATTGTAGATGGGGAAACTGAGGCCCCGAGAGAGGAAAGGGCTTGCCCCAAATCAAATGGCCAGTGGATGTGTGGGCCAGAGGCTGGGTCTGCTGACTCCAAGCCACTGCTCGAGTCCCCACAGCCCCTGGCCCGACAAAGGCAGCCCCCCATTGCCCTCCCTGAGCTCTCGGGGTTGGGTGGGGCTGCCTTTTCTCTAGGCCAGGCTGGAACAAGGAGCCTTCCAGGACCCTGCGCTGGGTGGGTGGGCAGCACACCAGCCGCGGCAGCCCCCTCCATTCCCTGCGCCTCTGTTTCCCTGTGATAGCTCAGTGGCCCTGCCATGGTGACTCTGACTCACTGGGGGTTTGGGGCCCTGCCCAGCCTGGGCTGCTCCCCCCTGCTGGTCAAGCCCGGAGGTGCAGCCTTAGCATGAAGCCAGCACGGATAATGGAGGAAAGATTATGGCAGGGACCAGGAGAGGCCATAGGCGTCCTGAGTCAGAGGCAAGGGGAGAAGTAGGGCCTCGCGAGGCTGCTTTCTCAGCGTGGTCCTGCACCAGGGAGGGCGGAAGTGAACCCTGCCTGCTCACTGCCTTGGATCTAAAACATAATAGGCGGGGACCAGGAGGACAGCCCCTAGCCCAGCTCTGGACACTTGTGTCCGCCTTTCCTCCACTCTCTCCCCCTTCTGGTCCTCCCCCTTGGCCCCAACGGCTGGTGCCTCCTAGGCTTTCAAGGTCAGGTTGGCCCAGGGATGCTCTACAAGCCACCTTCACACCTCTACCAGGAGAGGAGGCAGGGGAGTGGAGTGGATGGTACACCTGGCCACCTTACAGAGCCTGTGTGGGTCAGGGGTGATGCCACCCTGGGACTCTGTCCAGAGCAGAGCAGGGGTGCCTGGGAGAATGGCCAGAAGGCCGGTCCAGAGGTAATCAGTGTATCTGACCACTACGGGCTGGTGTGTCTCCTTCC
>NW_017731421.1:3677-9162 GCF_001890085.2 Hipposideros armiger
CAACTCCTAACCAACGCACCACTCGCCAGCCCACTCTGATCATTCTTAAAATGAAACCTCATCTTCCTCTTCCACTCTTGTCCTTAATCTGTTCCAAAGCCATTAGATGGGACCAAGAGGGCAGGAGCTGCCTCGAGGTGGGGGTGGGTGGCTGTGGCCCTGAGTGGGGTGCTGGAGCCCGTGCTGGGTGAGGAGGGTCTGGGCAGGGGCTCTGAGGACCCACCCAGGCATGTGGGGACCCAAGCAAGGTGAGAGGACGTCGGCAGGGTGGGGCAGTGGTGGCAGTGGGACATTGGCTACTGATAGTTTTGAGCAGGTAAGTCAATACATGCAGGATACTGGGAGCCAGGTTTCTCCCAGTTGGAGGAGGGAGTCACAAATACGGAAGAGGGGAGGCTGGAAGGAATCCACGGTGCTGTACTAAAATTGGGTATTGGTGTGAACTCGTGCTTTTCTACATATTGTGAGTAGAACTAGAAATACACACAGATCTGAATGCTGTGCCCACGAGACTGTGTGTGTGGGTGCCCTGTAGGAGTGAACACGCCCTGCCTTGGAGGTGGTGCCCACAGCTCAGGGGGCTCAGAGGGGACAGGGCTGGGTAGTGCCCACCCAGAGCTCCCATTAGCTGTCCCTCAGCTCCTCATCGAATCTGCCCCACAACCCTGTGGGTCAGGAGGTGTAATGAAGGGCTGGGGTCGTATCCAGTTTCCTGCTGCAGATCCTTCCGATTCGAGCTCCCACGTCCACCAGACAGAGGTGGGTTTGTGGGGGCAGAGGGCAAGGGGGTTTAGTGGGGTTTGGGTTTTGGGACAAACACCTCGTGCTGCGGCACCGAGGGCAGAGAGGGACAGTGCTGGAGCTGTCCGTGTCCCCCCCCCCCTTCCCCTTGGTGCAGTGGAGAGAGGGACTCCACCCCTGCAGGCGCCAGCTCGTGCGGCACTGCTGCCATCTTGTGGTCGCTATGGGGCACTGACCTGAGCCCCTGCCGCCTCCAGACACTGTAAGTCCGCAGAGCCCATTCCAGGACTCCTGGGTGGACACTGCCTCACTCCGTGGCCCCCTTTAGGGGCAGCAGCCCGGCCCAGGAGGCAGGCACAAAGGCACTGTCGCTGGAACTGAGGCTGTCCTGAAGGCAGCAAGCACCCTTGAGAGCTGGGGTCCCTGAAATTACCTGGGAGTCAGAGGGGCAGTGACTTGGCTGCGTGTCTGGAGCAGGGGCTGGTCTGGATGGAGAAGGGGTACCACCTGTGACAACACGTGTGGAGCGTTTTCTTGACAGGTGCTATGCTCCTTGTCCTGTCATTTAATGCTCACAACCACCCTATGAGGGAGTGACTGCTATAGTGCATTTTACAAGTGGGAAAATTGAGGCACAGAGAGGTTAAGTAATTTGCCTAAGCTCACACAGCTCAGAAGTGGCCCTGCCAGGACTGGATGCTGACACTGGGGCAGGGGGTAGGTGGCAGGGGTCAGTGTCCAGGCCCAGTTTGGGGTTCTGGTGGCTCAGAGAAGCCAGGAGGGAGTGGAGGCTCTGCCAAGAGGCTTCCAGACACCCTGGTGAGTGCTTCCTTTGGAGTCCCCAGGGGCTACACTTCCTAGGTGCCTCCTCCCCCACCCTTGGGCTGGGCTCCACTCAGCCTGTCCATGTCCCTGGCCAGGTGCCATCTTCTGAGGCTGCCGGACCCGGCGGGAGCTGCTGGCACCTCACTAATCCTGTCGCCCCAGGCATAGCCCAAGGCCCCTGCCAGCAGCTGGTTCTCCTTTATGTGAGGCTGCTGGATTTCCTGCCGCTGTTGAGTGATCGGCCCAGACAGCCTGCGCCAAGCAAACCCAGCCTGGCCAGCGCTAATGGCTCTTGCCAGGGCTCCCTCACCCACCACCAGCCCCAGCAGCCTTCTCTCTGGAAAAGGGGCGCTTAAGGAAGGGATGCCTAGTGCTGCCACATCCAGGGACATTCCTGGCCTCTCCCTGCCTGGGTCTCCGCGCCCTGCCCCACCCTCTAGGCTGGGCCCTTGGCAGAGGCCCTCCCTGACTTCCCAGCTCCTCTGCGTGTTTCCCTTTCCTTTAGTTCACAGCAGGTGGTACTTTTTGAATTTATATGTCCATATTGTCCCCTTCCCTTCCTTGTGAACCCCCAGGACTGGCGCTTGGCTACTTTCACTTCTGTAGTATACACAGGCCAGAATAAAGGACTCGGCAACTTCCGCCGAGAGCCGCTGAAGCTACGAACTGGAGGTTCCCTGGGCTTCCTGCTGACACTGGGAAGGGAGGCCTGGGGCTGAGACCCTTGCTGTCACTCACCTGGTGGAGAGGCTGTGGGAGACAGGCAGTGGGGTGTGGGCTGGGCTGGGAGGGGAGGCAGCAGTGTGTCAAGGATCGGGCCCCACTCTTCCATTACTTAATGTGAGACTGAGCAGGTCCCTGCTTCCTGGAACCTGTTTCCCCATCTGTAAGTGGTCAAAACCATTGACCCCACAGGGCTGTTGCGAGGTGTGGCAAGGCCCAGGCCAGGCACCGCACACAGCAGCCCAGCTGGATGCGGGTGGGGAGGAGGAGGACCTGGGAGGGCAGGGGGGAAGCCCACCCCTCACCAGGTCGGCAGGGCCAGATGCCTACACCTTTGTGAGTCAGAGCTCACCAGCACAGCTTGCCCCACCGCATGTGAGCACGTGCGCACGCACGCCCAGCAGATCAGTTATTGCCCGAGTTCTCTTAGCTGACCCCCAGATGCTGCCTACCACAGCAATGCAGGGACCAGCTGAAAAAGGAGCATATTATGACAAAGATGGTCACAAACCCCCGGGGCTTCAGGAGCCTTTGTCCAACAGGTGGAATCAAGGACAGCATTCAGCTCGCTGCTCCGGACACTGGTGGTTTGGCACTCAGCCAGAAATAGTCAGCGAAGGGGTGTCGGAAGCAACGTGCTCCCAGGAGCGCTGACGAGGCCGCGGCGGGGCCAGCAAGAGTGCCGTCTAGCCATTCAGAGCAGAGCCAGGGGCCAGGCACCTGCCGCCTCTGGGTGACCTAAATCAGGTTAAGATGGGGGCCGGGGCGTGCTGCTGTCCACGTGGAGGCAGAGGTGACCAAGTGACAGCATAACACATGGACTTGGGCGTTTTCCCGGTTTTGAGTAAGAGCAGCCTCTGGGCAGGGCTGGCAAGGCTCCACACCCTCAGCACAGGGGTCGCTGCGGAGTAACCACGCAAGGTTGGACCATGTCCAGGAGATGCTTAATACCTTGTTAAGACCAGAGCCTTCCCGTGACCTGGGCTAGCATAGCTAAGGTAAGCATGATGTAGGGGCTAACCTGTTTGGACCAGCTGAGTGTGGTATGACTGCAGGGCAAGGGCCCAGGGTGCCACCGTCTCCTGGCTGATGGCTAGCTGCCCAGGGGAGTGGGACAGCTGCTCCCCACACAGAGGTAGGTTAGGTTGGGGAAACGGGTCAGACGTAAGGTTCAGCCGTCGCCTTCCTCCAGGCCTGGCTTGTGCAAGCTCTGAAGCTTGGCCTCGACGGTGAGCCTCCCTGCCTCCTCCCCTGCTTAGGGGATGGACAAATCTAAGGTCCCATCGTCCTGCCCCCAAGCTGCCTTCCTTGCCCCAGCTCCACCTGGAGGCTGGCTGGGCCTGGTCTCCTGTGTGTCCAGCTCCAGGCCACAGCTCAGAAGGTAGGTGCTGTCCACTGCTGATGGGAGCCGGTGGCTGCTCAGAGACCCAGGCCCCTCTCCAACGGCCCCGGTCCTCTGGTCTGGGCATTCTAGCTTCTGCTTTGCTCCATGGGCTAACCTTTCGGGTCAATCTCCCGAGCCGCACACCAGTCCCCTTCCCTTCCACCACCACGGGATGGGTCGGGAGGTGCCGACATGTCTCAAGCAGTGACTCACCAGTGCCAGGTGTAAAAAAAGGCAGTACCCAAGACCCGAGGCTCTGCAGCTGCCAGGAGTGAGATAAGAACCGATGACCTGCGCCTGACCTGTGACCCGGCTCCTTGAGCTGTGTGCCAGGTAATCCACACTGAGCCTTGGTGTCATTTGAAAAATGAGGACAATGCACTGAGGCACACGGTGCCCAGCACATGACAAACAACTGCATCTGTGTCCTTTCTCCTGGGCTGGGCAGCTCACATGACCGAGTCACAGCCTTGGCATCTGTGAGACGAGATGGTAACGTCACTTCGCCCCGGGCTGTCGTGACAGTTCCATGAGCCTATGTGTAGCCTAGTTCGGTGCCTGGCACCTGGGCTCAGACAAAGTGGTTGGCCTCCTCTGCAGGACCATTTCTCCAACACGCTGGCACCATCCACAGGTGCTCCCACACTGTGATTGTGGTGTCACTGCTGCAGGGCAGGGGCTGGCCTGAGGGGTGTGAAGGGGCCCTGAGCATGTAGGGGTGTCACTCAGAGGGACAGCGATGGGGCCTCCTGGCAGAGCAAATCATGGCTGGAGCCTAGGTGAGGTGTTGCTGGGTGCCTAGTCCCGATGCCCCCTGTCTGTACCAGCTACGATGCCCATGTCTTGGACGCCCCTTCCACTGCTGAGACCAAGAAGCCAATTCCCACCTGGAGACTGAATGCTGCTAGCAGGGTGGTTTTCTACCTTTAATTAGGGATACAAAAGGCACCTCTCCCGGTATAAGAGGATTGAACAACAGATAGGTGGGCCCATGCCCAGCAGAAGAGGAAGGATGGAGAAAAAGGCAGTGGAGATTGTGGGGACCACAGGTGCTCCAGGCACCCCTCAAAGCCTCCCCTGTGCCCCACCATGTGCAGCTTCATCCCTGGACAGGGTGCAGCTCAGCAGAGGGCAATGTGACCTGCCCTCAACAGCTGCAGAGCCTCCAGGCTCCATGACAGGGCCGGGAAAGGGACAGAGGCTGCCACAGAAGCTTCTAGCTCCAGCCTTGCCTCGACTGGCAGTGTGGGCTCTGGAGCGGGGTCCAGGGACAGGATCGCCCAGGGCAAGGAGCATCACCCTGGGCAACCAAGCAGCCAGCCTGTCTGTGCCAGGCCTTCTGGGTCTCAGCAAAGTCGTAGTGGTCGGTTAGGGTGGAGGAGGTGGCAGGACTGGCCAGGATCCCAACATAGTACTGACCTGTTCCCCCAGTTTATCTGGCCGCCTCCCCACACCCCTAAACAGTATGGCCCAGCCTCAAGGAGGAGAGAAGTGGGTAACAAGCCACCCCCAAAGCAGCTTTAACACTGAAGACGGAGAGAGGCCCCAGCCAAGGGATGTGGGAGCAGTCGGGGTTCAGGCTACAGGGTGCCAGGCCCCACTCATAAGGCAAACAGCATGTCGTCATCTTTCTCCTGGGACTTCTTTCGAGGGGCGGTGCCAGGAGGGGGGCCCGGGGGCCCCTCAGCTGAGGGGCTGGAGAGGTTGGGCAACCGATCGGCCACTTTGGCCCGTTCTTCCAGGAACTTGTCAAATTCTAGAGGAACAAGAAAGAGGCTGGTGCAGGGCTCCGGCCGATGGGGGACGGGGGGG
>NW_017731421.1:9249-66807 GCF_001890085.2 Hipposideros armiger
GGGCAAGGGACGCCCGGCCCATTACCTTCACTGGTGACGCCCTTGGGCTCTTCCGCATCATTTCCCTGGGAAGGCAGAAGGAGGGGGCGTTAGCTGGGCCCAGTGGGCGGGGCGGGGTGGGGCCCAGTGGGCGGGGCGTTAGCTGGGCCCAGTGGGCGGGGCCCAGGCGGCTGAGCCAGAGGGACCCAGACTCAGGCTCTGTGGGCGAGGACTGAGCCCTGGCTCCACGCCCTCCTGGGCCAAAGGGCCTTGGGTGTCATCTGACTTCTCTGCGCCTCGGTTTTCTGCTTTTTAATACAGCGTTGTCGGGAAGATAAGATGGAGTAGCGCAGGCAGAGTGCCAAGAACGCGGTGCGGTGCCAGTGGGGCTCACTGAGCGCTGCTGCTTTTCCTTCCAGTGTCTAGAGGGGTGGACGGATTCCCCTCTGTGGTGGAAAGGCTGACACCCCCAGACTGGGGCCAGGCACGCTTAAGTTGGGGGCTTGAGGGTGGGGTAAGCCTCTGCCACCGGACAGAAACACATGGGCCCTTGTGGGACCTTGGGCAGAAACACGGTCTCAACAGTGGCCTGCAAGCGCCGGGGGGCAGGGTGGAGGGTGGGGGGAGCTCAGCGGGGTGCAGCAGGGCTCTGCAGAGCCCGACGCCCTGGGGGACCTCACACTGGCCCTTCTCTAAAGGGAAGTGCCCAGGAGGAGGCGGGTGGCTGGCAGATGGGGGACACTTCCAGCTACTGAGGTGTCCCACAGTAATGCTCCCCTTGTCACCCACTAGCTTGTCACCCTGCCCCATGACCAGCCACCTCCTCATGAGAGATGGGAGCCCCCGTCAGGTGGGCGCAGAGTGGGCCCGACTCACCACGTCAGTGGACAGCCACTGCTCGATGTCCTCCATGAGGCAGGCCTGAGTGACGGGAATCTGGAAGGAAGGGAGGGGCAGCACACTGGGCAACAAGGCCAAGGCCCCACCAGCTAGGGGTCTACCGGCCAGGTGGCCTGGGGCAGTCACCCACCCCTGAGCCTCCTCGCTTATGAGATGGGGTCAGTTGGACCTGCCTCTCACCCTCTTCTGGGGGTGAAGATCCTGGCATCCCCTCCGAGATGGGGCCCGTAATCCCGCCCACAGTGCCAGGCTGTAGGCAAGGGGGATGCAGGGCCAGTGGGCCAAGCAGGGCACGAGGAGGGGCCTCCTAACAGCTGGAGCAGGGCCACGAGGAAAGAATGGACGTCCGGATCCTGCACACTGAGGGTGCGGGTGGGGCTCCAGACCTAGGCAGGGGCTGAGCACAGGTGCTCAGGGGCATCTGATGGAAGAATGCACGCAGCCCAGACAGGGCCAGCCGCCAGGGGGTGGGGTGGGGCTATGACTGTGGCCAGGGGCCGCCATGCTCTGTCTCCCTGCATGTATGCAGACTCAGAGTTCATGACAGGAGGGCTGAGTGGAGGGAGGTGCCGAGCTGACCTGAAAAGGCCAGGCTGCTGACTCAGAGGGGCTGCGCCTGTGCACGGGGACATGTCACTCTGGGCCACAAAGCCGTGGGTTCTGCCACAAAGGCACCTGCACAGGGGTGGGGACTTCCTTCTCTAAACGCTTCTTCAGGGGAGAATGCGATTAGAGGTTCTGGGCACAGACTGGAAGCTGCACAGCCCCTACCTCAGTGCAGTGACTTTGGGCAGGGCACTTAACTTCTTTGAATCTCACTTTGCTCATCTTTAGAGAGGATAACGACAGTACCTACCATCCAGGTTGCTGTGAGGATTAAACGAGATGATGAATAGAGAGCTTAGCACAGTGCCTGGCACAGAGGAGATGCTCAAGAAATGCTCCTGCGTTTCCCCAAAAATAAGGCCTAGCCGGAGAAGCCCTAGCGTGATTCCTCCAGGATATGGAGGGCACGCGCCCCTCACATGAGGGTTTTATGACCTGTTTATGGAGAAGGGTGTCTTTTCCACAAACTCCTTCAGTTAAAATATTCAGTATGCCAAGGTGCCATATTTTGGCACCTAAAATCATGCGAGGTCTTATTTTCAGGGAAACAGGGTAGTTACCAGCTAACTAAAGACCAGGAGAATGGGTTTTTCTCCAGCCAAGCCAGGTCAGTCCCCAAGCTCTGTCCCCAGCTCCCGAGGCCCCCAGTGGGCAGCAGGAAGCCCAGAGAAGAGGCAGGAGCCGACTTCCCAGCAGCACCAGCGGCACCAGCGGCAGCGGCAGCCCGTGCTCCAGGCTGCCCACACCAGCTCCCTCTCGCACTCAGCTCTTTGCCGGCACTCGGCCCAGAACCAGGTGAGCCCCTGTCACCTCTCAGCTGCCAGAGGGGCTGCCTGGACCTTGCTTCCGAGTCAGGAGCCGGAAGTGGGCACCAAGGGGCCCTGGAAGCAGAGGTGGAGGGAGCAGGACCACGCTGAGCGCCGGGTTGGGCCGCGCGGGCCCTCGGCTGCCCAGGCACAGCGGCCCTCGCGCTCCTCTGGGTCTATCGGCCCCACTGCCTCTGACAGCACCACTGGGCTGGGACCCCTGCAAGTGGCAGCCCCAGCTCTCCGGGTAGCCCCTCCTCACCACGCCTTGTCTCACCATCCAGTCACTGAGGCGCTTCTCACTGCCACCTTCCATCTGGGTGAGAAAGGGTCACGCTGAGGGAGGCGGGAAGGGCAGGGCCACTGGTGCGCTGGCAGCCTTCTCCAACAGGGACACTCCTTTGGGGTCTGCCAGCCTGCTACTACCTTGGGTGTGTGTGTGTGTGTGTGTGTGTGTGTGTGTGTGTGTGTGTGTGCACGCGCGTGTGTGTGCGCACACGGGTGAAAAGGGACAAAAAGCAGAGGGTGTCACACTATGGGGTGGACAACAGCCCTGGGTCCCCAGAGCCCTGAGTGGCCTGGGCGAAGCTTCTCCCTTTCCAAAAAGACCCCGGAGGGTGGGCCTGAGCGACCCCAGGGCAGGTGCACTGAGCCAGCCCCAGTGGCTCTCGGGGTTTTCATGGGCATCTCAGCCTAGAAACACTGGTTTACCCAGTCCCCTCGAGTTTTACTGAGGGGCAAACTGGAGGCTCTCTAGGACCCCAGAGCAGATTGGTGGGGGGAGACAGTCCTGCCTCCTCGCCTGCGACAGACCCCGCAAGGGGCCTGGCACACATATCCATCTGCACGCCACAGGACTTGTGAACCGGGGGCAGACGCTGACTGCCACTTGATTCCCTTCTTACTTGGCTGGTGGAATCATGCTCTGACAGTTCAGTGAGAGTCTGACCACCAGACAAACGTCCGCACCTTGGGAGCAGGGGCTTCCTGACAGATTTAGGAAAGTCAAGCCCTGATCTGCTGGCAGTCACCGAAATCTCTCAAGTTATCAGACAGGAATGAGCCATAATGGATCAGTTTCTGCTTTCCTGCAAGTAGAGTGTGTGTCCTCCCTGTCCTAGCTGCACGGTGGTGTGGGAGAAGACGGGGGAATCTAGTTCTCGTCATGATCCCGAGTTGATGTTCCCATGGGCAAGGGACGCCCGTCTCTGGGCCGCAGCGCACTCATCTGCAACAGGAAGGGGTTGGCTGGGATGGCTGCCTGCTGGGCTGTGGACTCAGCTGCTGCCCACGAGAGGCCAGGTGGCCCGAGAGGGAAGTGCTTTCCGCAGGCTTCCAGAGTGTCAGGGGCCAGGATGAGGGCCCTTGGAAAAGGGAAGGCTGAGGAAGGGAGCATTCAGTTCTGCTCCTTCAAGCTTTGCAGGCCACCTGGGGACCTTGTTACCAGCACTGGCTTCAGAGTTGGACAGACCCGGGCAGATGACCTCACGGTTCTAAGCCTGGTGTCCTCCTCTGTACGTGGGATGACCGCACAGCAGTGCTGTGATCGTTAAATACTTCACTATGTGCCAGGCGCCATGCTAAGGGGGTTACATCTGTTGTCTCACTTAACCTCTCCCTGGGACCCAGTTTTCTCCTCTGTGAAGGCAGGTAATAACACACCTTAAGGGTCTGTGTGATGACTCAGTAAGAGGGACTGCAGAGCACAGGCTTGACAAACACCGCTTATGAAGAAAAATGATGGGACGCTCTGAGACACGGTGAGTAAGTGTGCTCTGGGGGGTGGCAGGTCACACAACACACACAGGGGACACCTGATTCCCTCGCTGCTGCTGCTCCCAGTGTTCCAGGTCTTGCCCTGTTCTGACTTGGGAATGACTCCTGAGATGCTGGGGACGTCCCTGGTGATTAGCTGGGACACCCCCTGCCTCCCCCCAACCCCAGTAGACTGGGTGGCTTCCACAGCCTCCTAACTGCTCTCCCAGCTTCCATGCTGGAGCCTTCTAAAATGAAAAGTCAGATAAATGTCCCCCTCTGCTCAAAATTGTCCACTGCTTCTACCTCATGCAAAATAAAACCCATGGCCCTCCCAGCTGCCCTCAGGCCCTTTGGTCCCTGCTGCCACTCAGGCTTCGTCTCCCACCAGCCAGTCACACCCTGGCCTTGGAAGCTCTGTACTGTCACCAGCCCTCTCCTCCGTCAGCCACTTCGTTGCCCCTGCCTCTCCAACTCCTGGTCCTGCTGTTTTCACCACCTCCCAAGGAGCGGCTCTGGGCACTGCCTGAAAGGCATCCAGAAACACATTCAAAGGTATGAGAATTGTGGGTGGAGTTCTTGCCAAGGGGGAGGGGCCACCCAGAGCGTGCTCAGTGCTGGCACGTGACTGTCACTCAATACACGTCAGCAATGAAATGGCACTAAAATGATGCCCAGCGTGCCACCTCCCTGTGGTTGTAGGGCTGGAAGGCAGGCCAGGAGCTGGGAGGAAATGCAAGGCTGATGGGCTGGGAGGGGCAGGGGCTGACGCTGCAGCTCTTGTTCTCTGTTCCCTTGTCCCCCTCTGTCCATACCCCTGCAAGTAACAAGTCTCTAAAGGAGGCCACGAGGGAGATTATTGCCTGAGCTCTCACTATGTGCCAAGCACCTTACATAAACCCTCTCACACATACTGTTATAAACATGTAGGTACTACTATCAGCCGCAGTATACAGATGAAGAAACTGAGGGTCAGGAAGGCTGGCCATCTACTCAAGGACACACAGCTGGTAAGTGGAGCTGGCTGGGACACGGGCTGCCAGACTCCGTTCCGTCTCACACTCAGGGCTGAGTCCTTGCTCTAACCCTCTCGCTGTGTGAACTTAACCTCTCTAAGTTTCCTCAGCTGTGAAATAGGAATAATCAAATGAGCTACAAAGGGGGAATTGAGAACCAAATGAGGCAAGGGCAGTGGATGTGCCAAGCCAGTGCCTGGCGCACGGGGGCGCCGGGGAGCACGCATTCCTGGCCTTCTTTCTGGACAGGTCCCCGGGTGGCAGCAGGGCCATCTGCTTACCGCTCCAGTGCTCTGCTGTCGGGCGTCCAGGGCTCCAGCCAGACCGTCTGTAGCTTGGGGGGCTTCATATTTTACCCTGAAATGCAGAGGCCACCATAGCTGTTAGATGCTGCCCTTGTTGCGCCAGGCATGCCAGCTGATGTGAGGATGGAGGGTGCGGTTGGGGACGAGCTGCACTCACATCCCCTGTGGGCTTGGGTTGTGCCTGGGCCGGGCCAGCTCAGGCCCCGGGAAGGGCTCCAACTCTGAGCCCTCTGGTTGAGGTCTCCGGGGTGCCTCTGGGAATTGCAATCAGGGGTGTGACTGCACGACACGCAGCAGCAAGGCTGGAGGAGTGAGGGAGGGTGCTGCTGGCCAAAGAACAAGGTTACCGGGGGCTATCACCAGTCACCAGATTTGGCCAAACTCCTGGGATGAGAAATAGCACCAATGGCCCCGTGCTCATGGAGTATTCCTATCTACGGACCCTTTTTTGAGCAGCTCGCATTGATAATTTTATAAATCGCGGTTCTGTGTAAGCTTGCGCTTGAATGGGGAACTCCCTCCCACTGCTGAAAACGGGCAGACGGCCGGGCCAGGTGCCAGTCAGCGCAGGCTCACTGCATGAAGACCTCCCCCAGCCCTCCCCTTCTCAGCAGCACGAAGGGAGGATTCACGAGTCCTAGGACACAGGGAAAGGTGAGGTGTCAGGTGGCCAGGGCTAGACAATCCAGCTGGAGCATAAGGGAGAGGCAGCCAGGCAGGAGAACAAAGGAAAGAGGAACTTCAAGCTGGGGAGCATTCCTGGCAGTGCAGGGCGTTTTCTCCTGCGGCGGAAACCAACCCCAGGGGGGCGGTGCGTGTGGGGTGGGGTGTGCCTGCAGGAGAAGCCACGACGGAGAAGGTACGTGGTCTGTCTCAGCACATCTGCTTTACCTCTGGGGTCTCATGCTCTCCCCTGCCTGAGCCTGTGTAAATGCTGTTCCCACGGCCTGAAATGGCCATCTTGACCACCCCCCACACACTGGCCAGGCCAGAGCCTAGTAAGCGCCTCGAGGACAGCACTTAGCACCGCATGGCAGTGGTCCATGTGCACATCACTCTCCCCCAAATTGCAGGCCCTGAAGAGCATGCTCTGAGTGTGCTTTTCTCTGTCCTTCAGGGCCTTGCTCTCCACAAGAGTGACAGTGCAAAAGCGAACCTCTGCTAGGCTGGCGAGCTGAGCCAGGTGCCAGGGGCTCTCGGGCATGGCTGGTGTGCTGCCTGCTAGGGCCTACACATGCGGGCGGGCCACCCTCCTGGCTGCAGGTCCCACCGGACTCATTAGCTTCCGCCTGCACAGCAGCCTCACAGTGCCCCTAACTCCATGGCAACGGTGAGCTGCTGGTCCCAGAGCACCTGGGCCTGGGAGTACACACTCTGCCCCAGACTACTCTGCTCACAGCTCAGGCCTGGCGATGGCCAGTGGGCAGGGCTGTGGGCAACCCATAGACCTGGGTGGGCTACACCTAGATTTGCTGATGTGTAGAGGGTATCTCCGGCCCTCTGGAAGTCCACCGACAGTTCCCAAAGACACCAGAATGACCACTAGGGAGCCGGGGGGTCTGCTGGGAAGGTTCCTTAATCCAGAGCTTCCTTGGCTGTCCATCCTGGCTGCCCCCCGCTCAACCTTGGGGCCACATGCAAGGGGCTGCTTCTCTGACAGGCCTGTAGGGAGCCTGTCATGGGAGTTGAGGCAAGGGGCTGGCCCTGGTGGACACTTGGCTGTGTACCTAGACTGCTGAAAGCATCCCCCTGAAGATGGACAGTCCCTATGGAAGGACAGAACCCTAGCTCTGGGACACAGTGGGCAGACCCAAGTGGGGCAACAGGGACTTCTCTGGAGATTAAGGATGGCTATGCAACAAGAGAAATGACTGGACAAGCCCATGAGGACTCACCAGGGACCTCCCTACCTGCCCCAGAGGGCTTGGTGCACACTGTACAGTGCAGTGGGGACCTGGGTTGGGCTGGAACCAGACAGCCCTGGGCTCCCAACCTAGCGAGTCAATCAGCTGCCTGTCTGGGGCAAATGACGCAGCCTCTCCGTGCCTCGGTTTCCTCATCTGATCAGATTATGGAAGATTCTGGCACACAGCAGGTCATCATCCTACAGGCGATCCTTCTGCCCATCAGCCCTGCCTGTGTGGCATGCAGCCCGCCACCTGGCCACATGGCTCTCCAGGCCACGCGGGGCTGACTCGGGGAAGGAACCCTGCCATCCTGAGGGGGTGTGGGCAGGGGGCCGTGTGCTTTTCCACATGGTGTGCCCAACCAGCACCAGGTTCAGGGACCTGAAGAGAGGCCCTCCTGATAGGGGGCGACCCAGACTGCAGGGGCCAGGGCGGGGCCGGGCCACTCACCCTTTCCGTTGGTCAGCCAGCGAGCTGCCCCGCGTCAGCGCGAACATGTCAAATTCGTCTTCCGGCCCGCCAGAGGTCTCCAGAGACTGCAGGCCAGCCCTCACGCTGCTGGAGCCCAGGTCTGCGGGGCAGAAAGGCCACATGAGTCTGCCTGGCAGTGCCTGTACACACCCTGGCCGGGCTGCTCCCTGCCAGGCCCATGGCTGCTTCTGGATGAGCGGCATGGGTGGGGGTGGAGACAGGATGGGACGGACGGCTGGGGCAGGTCACTTGCTGGCAGCGGGACTGAGGGCACGGTCACTTCCTCTCGTAATTATTTCCGAGGGCTTCGCATGAAGCAGGGCGTGAATAACATTGAAACTCATGACAGTGATGTGCCTATGTTTGCTAACATGTATCAGGAGCGACTCTGGGCCTGGCACTGGTCTAAGCCAGGTTCACACGAGCTCATTCAGTCCTCACGACGGCCTGTGAAAAAAGGCCCATTCTTGCCCGGGACAGAGGAGGAAACAGGGACACAGGATGTCTGAGTGACTGCCCAGGCTCACTCCGATGAGCCAGGCCATGGAGGATTCAGCGTCGAGGGGCCATCTCAGAACAGCGGCGTTTCTGAGGTCGGGGAGGCCCAGCAGTTGTGGGGCATGTGTACTGTCCTGGGCGCTCAATCTTGTAGCGAGATTCAGCTTGGGACACTGCTGAGGTGGGGTCTGGGCTGAGGTTCTGCTGTTGGTGCTGCAGCCCCAACTGTGTTAACAGGAGGGCACCCCCAGAGCTGCAGGGGTGCCCCACACTTACTCATTCCTGCCAGCTGGGACGAGAGGTTGCCAGTGGCGGCCGGGTCAGGGCCCATGTCGATCAGGTCCGTGGCCGCCTCCGCCTCCGCCTCACTTGGGGCCTGAGGGGGAGAGGGGGATGCAACCATCATCCTTCTTGCCTGCAGCCTCGTTCCCTTCTGCTCGAAGCTCTGGCACCTGCAGCCTCTGCCCAAGAAGCTGTCACCAGGGCCCTGGCGGCTATAATTTAGGAGTTTTTCTTCCTCCCCTTGGCCTCTAGCTCTGCTCCCTCTGGGGAGGTGCGAAGACCCTTGGGCATCAGCTGGTAGCAGAGCCTTAAAGGGACAGTGACAAAAACATAAGAAGGGGGCTTCCCTAGGAGCCTAGATAGGAAGGCACATCCTGTTCAGAATATCCGGGGGTGAGGGTGGGTGGGGAGGTGAGCACAGCTCTCCTTCTCCGTTAGCATGAGCATGATTTAGTCACAGGATAGAAGTCATTTACCTTGGCAGTCTGGCCTGTGCGGAACCGCTCAAACCTATGGGACAAAAAAGAATGGAGTCAGGAAGACAGAGCGAGGCCCCTCCAGGCAGAGCTTTTCACACCGCAGGGCTCCAATTCAATGCAGTGGGTCACTTAGGGTGACAACACATCTTGTGTGTTCTGGACAGACCCAGTTGGTGCCTGCTGTCCCCGGGGGATCATTAACAGTACCTTTCTTTCACTTGCAGAAGTGTCCCAATTTGCATTATCAATTACCTGGCCACTCTAGTCAGGACTAGCAGAAGGCAAATGAATCAGAATAGGCTAGAAGAGAAAATGGGATGCGCAGCATACGGTACAGGTAAGTACTGTTTTGTGAAACTCATTCATTATATGCTTGTGTGTGTGTGTGTATATGCACGCGCGCCTGCGCCGGTGGTTCTCTGAAGTGGTGTACAAAAGACACACACCTTATACTGCACGGAGCCACGTAGACCTCACTCAGGCAGGCCAGGTGGCGGGCGAGGCGATGGAGACCTTGGTCTGGGGTCTGTTCGAGGCGTGGCCCTGTCACTTGTTAACTGTGGCTGTGGGTAAATTATGTGACTTCTGAACTTCAGTCTCCTATTAAAAAGAGGGTGACAGTGGGACCTGCCTCCCAGATGTGAAGATCAGGTAAGTACACTGAGTGACTGGGCACAGAAAAGCACCAGGCAAAAAGCCAGGCCTGATGACAGTGGGTGTCAGAGGGGTTCCAGTCACCTCACAGCCCATACCCTGCAATGGCAGGGAGGGGACGCTCTTATTTCACGGGCCACCGAGCAGCAGAGGCGGGCAGATGTGGCCTGCAGCAGCCCCACCCTACTCTCAGCTGATTTAGTCACGCACGGAGTGTCTGCTGATGGATATGAAATGAACAAGGGGCAGAGGAGGCTAGAACCACCGGTGTCCTGGACACTGACTGCTCAGCGCTTTCCAGGCATCACTGCATGGACTCCCAGTTACCCTACAGAGCGGGTGCCACCATGAGCCCCGGTTTACAGATATGGAGAAAGTGTGGGGGACGTGTCATTCCTGCAGGTCCAGCACCCCTTTCTCTCTTTTTTTGTAACAGCACCTAAGTGCTCCTCTGGGAAGCTGCTCTTCTATTTCCCGTCATCTCCCTGGTGGGGCTGCCACCAAGGCCCCCTCCCTCCTGCAACTGGCAGGCACAACAAAGCTGAGCCAATCAGAGTTTCTCTTGGGGAGCTGACTCCTGAACAGAATGATACAAGGTGAGCAAGCGTTATTGATGGCAACACCCTGGGGACATGGTCCAGCAGTTTCTGTCCGAGACCCCTGAGCTGCCATGGGGTCTGTCCTTCCTGCGCTGTCGGGAGGCCTCACTGTTTCACTCTTCTCTGGATTCTAAGAGCTATCCATTTAATAGAGGCTATTCTCCTAATTAATGCTTTTTCTGCTTAAGCCAGCCAGAAATGCTTTGTGTAGCCTGCCGTCAATGAGCCCTAATTAAGTCAAGTAAGTGGTCCCAGGGCCCCGAGCCAAGCAAGGGGGAAGCGGGCAAGGACAGACCAGGCCTGTCTGGCCGCAGGCCCACACTCTCAGCCCCCACCGCTGCCATCTCTGGGGGCTGGCTACAGGGACACAGGCGCAGGGCTAACTGGCGAGGAGATGAGAGGGGTGGAAGGCTGGGCACGCATGCCCACACTGGGAGAAGACAGGTGAAGACACACGCATTGGCCGGCCGGCCTGGGGTTTGAGAGGGAGATGAGAGGTCAGCTGGTGAGAGGGGATCAGGGGAACGGGGGAAGGGTAGGGAGAAGGGGGCAGGGGGGGCAGTTGGCCACATGCCAGGGGAAGAGGCGGCTACCGTTCGTGACGCAGGAACACGTTGTTGAGATTGTCGTTGACAATGAGCAGCTCCTCCGTCAGCTGCTCATTGGCGATTCGGGGGATGAGCTCCAGGACCCGCTGCTGCATGGCTCGGCACGTCCGGTTGAGCTCCTGCCGAGGAAGGAAGCGACTGTGGCCACTGGACCCAGAGTGAGGTCACCGCTAATGGACGGGCTCTGGCCTCTGGGTGTGCCTTGGAGGACGGGGAGGTTTCCAGGCTGGACCTCAAGCTGCACAGAGTAACTTCAGGGGTTCTGTAAGCGAGCCTCTGCATTTCACTCCTACGTGCTCCATGCTAACGTTTACCACACAGGAGACACCCAGCATGTTCAACGCTGCTGCTGGTTGAACCTGGCTTCGTGCAGACTTCAGAAGAAAAGTTTCTGCTGCCATTTTTGCTAAGTTGAAAAACTGAAACTTCCAGGTGGCTGGCTGAACAAATGGCCACTTCTCTGGGTGTACTGGGGTTTTTGTAACCAAGATATAAAAAATGAACAGGATGACTCCAACTATTACCCACAAACCCCAATTTTGAATTTTTGCCTCCAAATTTTTCACCAACTTATTTTTAAAAACTTTTATTTTAGAATAATTTTAAATTTATAGAAAAGTTGCCAAGGCTACAGAGAGTTCTTACAAGCCCTTCGCCCAGCTTCTCCTTAGGTTGGAATTTGTCAAAACTAAGACATGCGATTAACTCAATTACAGACTTCATTCAGTTTTCACCAGCTTTTCCATGAGTGCCATTCTGTTCCAGGCTCCCACACTGCATTTAGTCGCCATGTCACTGACTGGCTTTTAATACTAATTAAATACTTGCTACAGTGTTGTGTATTTAAATTTGTTTTGGGGAAAAAAACCAATTTAAAGCCCCAGCATTGTGAGTTTTTCATTGGTAGGACCGAGTGTTGCTTTTTTCAGGTCCCCACCACCAGGTGGACAGGTGCTCACCTGGGTCACTGTCTTGAGGTCCAGACAGTTGTCAGGCCCTGGTGACTGGCCACACACCAGCCCTTTTTCTCCTGGAGGCATCGTAAGACTAGGCACTGCCTCAGCATTGATTTTGGTTCTTTTTTGGACCCTGTTACTGACCCCCTCCCTAGGTTAAACCTTCTTCTCCTGAGCTTTCCTTATCTGCCTTTAGCGAGTGGCAGGATGGGCATGAGTGACTTTCAACATCTGGTGGGCCTCCCTTCACTTCCTCCCATGACCGAACACAGGTATGGCTTTGTTCCCACTTCCTTGCCCTCTCAAGAGCAGAAGTGGGAACCAGGCCCCCAGGTTCAAATGCCAGCTCTGCGGCTCACCAGCCATGTGATCCTGGGCACACTACATGACCTCTCCTTGCCTCAGTCTGCTGACCTGGAAAATGGGGATAAGAGTATCTACCTCACGGGAGAAGGTGAGGATTGAGTGAGTGCATGTTTATCAAGCAGCCACATCAGACTGGCACATGGGAAGTGCTGAAAGCATGTGAGCTGTCCCTGTGTCAACCTCGCCTGCCGGCTCCAGCAATCACTCACGCCCACATGGCCCTGGCTTAGGACATACCAGGTTAACCGCGCTACGGCCTCCTGCTGCCTCGCTCCTCTCATAAACCCTCACGGAGTCCTCACATTCATGTGTTCCTTAAACTCCAAGACTCCGACTTCACTCCCATCTGAAGGTAAGGACCCAATCAAGCACACTGCGTCAGCTCGGTTAGGCACAGGGACACAGGGATGCGGACAACACAGCCCTGTCCCGAAGGAGTTTGAGGTCTAGCGGGAGACCAACACAAAATGAGACGATCACACTAAGCACTCAGTGCCTTCATGGGACCTGGTGACTCCTGGGCCTCGGGGTCCCCCAGCTTTCTCGGAACCTCTATGAATTGATCTCCATGGTATGGGGGGAGGGAGGTGCTTTCCCCAAACTCAGCTCCTTCTGTTCCAGTGCCTGCCCCTCCTAAGTTGGGGATGGGACTGTGGGAATATCATGTGACACAGAGGAGTGAAACTGACAGCTCCCACTTGCCTCAGCTCCCGAGACCAGCCCCCCTCATTTCAAAGCCAGCACTGCTCTCTCACGCCTGCCTGCTAAGCTGAGTATTCTGAAAGGTGGAAATCTCACCTTCCAGTTTTTTCTCAATACCATTTATTGGGAACTTATTCTGAACCAGGCACAAGGTGGGCAAAACCTTATTTAATTCTCATGCTCAACTCGTACCATAGAGGCGGTTATCAGAGCACTTACAGATGAGAAAATTGAGGCAGAGGGGCTATTCTGTTCAAACCAGAAAGCTATGGAGCCCTGAATTCCAATCTGATGGAGTGCGAGGTCCCTGGTTTAACATCTCCCACGGTGACCAAGGAGCTCAGCATAAAAATTGTAGTGTGGGTGGGAAGAAACGTGTGTGGACAAATGAGCAAGAAGTCACCTGGCAGGGGCGAGCGGGGGAGGGGGCGGATGGGTGCTCACCTGTAGCAGCTCCAGGTCTGCCGGCTCTGCCTGGGTGGGCACCAGCTCCGTCAGCATCTCCGACATCACCCTCACGTTCCCACTCACCATCTCCAGCTCGCTGCGCAGCTTCCCAATCTGAAACACACCGTCGGCCGTGGTGAGAGGCCAGGGGCTGGAGCCGTTGCCGCTCACAGGGCCAGGGGCTGGTGCACCAGCCCTGGGTGTGGTGCCTGCAGGAGCTGACCTTCCAGCACCCTCTCTGGCTCCCGGGCACAGCCCTGCTGAGAGGCTAAGAGGCCCGTAGTGGGCTTGCCCCCACTCCCACAGGCCCCCCTCACAGAGGCGTTACCAACCGTTACCATCTCCGAACGGGGAACCTGGTGTAGGGAGAGGCCAGAAGGAATGAAGCAGAGGGAGAATGCACCACAGAGCACGGCCAGAAGGCTCCAGTGTCTCCCGGTCCAAGGGCAGCTAACGAGGCCCCGGAGGGCAGTTCCTCCCAGGGGAGAGGAGGGAGTCAGCAGGCCCGCATCCCTCCTCAGGTGATGGGATTTTACCCTGTCCCTAGGATGACACGACTTCCCCTCTCTCCTCTCCTAGGATTTTGTCTTGTTCCTGGTCTGTACCTCCTAATCTGTTTTGGTATCCCAGACTCTTTCCAGCATGAGTCCCAGTGCCCCCCGCTGGAGAAATAGCACTTGTTAAAGGGATATTAGCAGGTTTTCAGTGATTAAAGGGTCCAAGGTCTTGGCCTGGGGAATCATACACCAAGTTGCACAGGTGAGGGAGCAGAAGGCCAGTGTCTCACGCTGTGGGGCTCTGCGGGGCGTTTAGTTTCCTCGTGAACACTGTACACTGTGGATCCAGTAAGCGATCAGTATCGAAGTCCCAAAATGAATCTGGCTGAAGAGCCCTTTGATCGTGGAGTATCTCGTGGGTCTAGTATTAAGTGGCTTAGATCTTGGGAAATGCTCAGTCTAAATTATGTGACCTAGTTGATTTCAGAATGAGTGTCACCATATAATTCATGTTGCCTGTGATAGCAGCTACCAAGTGCCCAGCGTTTAACGTATATTGCTCATTAAACTTGACCACAGCCTTATGGGGCACCTATCATTACCCCAGCCTTTACAGATGAAGATGTGGGAGCGCAGTCACAGGTAGTACATCCACGAAAAACGTTTGCTACATTTGGCCTATTTAATGAACACTCGGTAAAGCGAGTGGAAAAACTACTGATCACAAACCCAGAGTGTCCAGGTCAGATGGGACCCAATTACAACGGAGTCTGAGAGTTACATCACTGCATGTTTGAAAGTCTTAACGTGTCCCAGGAGACAAAAGGGGACTCTGAAATTAAACAAAGACTGCTCAGTTTTGTTTAGTGAGAACCTTCTTCCACTAGATATAATCAGTCTTAATCCACACACATGCTAGGCTTCAGGCAAAGTGATTAAAATCATAACCAAGTCAGATATATTTTGGATCACAGGGTGATTTTACAATTTTATGTTCCTTTAATTAGTTGGCCAGTTAGGAAAACTTTTCTAGTAATATTTGTAACTCTGGGAGGTGATTTTACAACTTGCCATAAGCTATCAAAGTACAGGAGTTTCTCTTCAAACAGGTTAGGGTGTTAAAGGCTGTTGGTGAGTTGATTTATTTATAAACATCCAAACGATACTGTACAAGAGGATCAGTGGGTACACTCTGGAAAGTCAAGTTTCACTTTTGTTTCCATCATATACCTGTGTCTCTCTTACCAGCACTTTTAGCAGCCAAGCTTATATACTCAGCTGATGTGATGGGTATGAAGTGTGTAAAACACCTCAAAAGTGGGCATGCTGACAGTGCAAGGCCTTGACCCACCTCCCGGGAGGCAAGTTTAAAATGACTGAGCACTCAGCTAACTGTGGTCCTGGCTGTGGCTGCAGACGTCCCTTGTAGGGGGTCAGGCTCTGCATGCCACAAACTGCTCAGGGCCAAGAGGTGGGTCACCTGCCTCCAGCTTTAGGAGGAAGCAGCTGAAGGACTGGGGCTAAGCCAGTGTGCCACCTAGTCTGAGGAGGGTAACTGTTCACAGCCGCTCCCAGGGCGCTGGGAAAACCTGGCCCCGCTCCACCCCCGGGAAGCTTACACGAAGCAACCATCAGGGTGCAATGCAAGGGGTTTTCAACATTATTTTTTGTGTGGATGTCTTAAACCTGTTTTTAGCCAGAACCTCTGTTCAGATGAAATCTTATCCGCCACACAGGGAAAGCAGAGCTGCTGTGGTTGAAGGCGCCACCTTCTGGGCACTTCCCTATCCTCCTGCTGCCCGAAGGGCTCCATGGAGAACACGGTTTGGAGGACAGCTGAGGTACAGGACAGAGCCTGCTTGGAGTAAGACAGACTTGAGCTAGAATCCCAGCTCTGTCTCAGATGAGCTATGTGGTTCTGGGCAAGTGAATTTATCTCTTTGAGCCTCATCTCCCAAACAGGAAGAATAATGGGGCTGTGGGGCTGCTGTGAGGAGCGAGTGGAGGCTCTGCGACTGACAGGGGCCCCTCCGTGACATGAGGGGAGGGGCCAGGCCCACCATCCTGCCCTCATGGCTCTGACCCAGGCTTGTTCACCTGTTCAGCGGTTGGTGCAATGGGTGTGTCGCTGGGGAGTGCAGCCGGGGTGGGCAGAGGAGCCGTGTGCTGGCTAGAGTCCGCTTGGTGGCTGGCGTCAGTGCCCACAGAATTCTGTCCTGATGGAGTCTCCAAGCTGAACACAGTCTAGAGGGCAAACAACGGCATCAGCGAGGCTGGTAAGGGCCCCCGGAAGCCAGGGGCTGACAGGAAGTAGCTACAGAAACCCCTCTGGTGACCACTCCTGCCTCCCCTACCCACTGGCCCGGTGTGAGTGTCCTCACCCTCTGGGGTGTGTGGATGGGTGACAGCATGTCTAGGTCGGTCATCGGGAACTCCAGGCCCTTCCTCCGCAGGTCCTCATAGACGGCGACAACACCTGTCAAATCGGGCGAGCTACGGAATGCATCAGCCCAGGACTGAGAGGGGACAAGGGGACACGACCTGTAACCACTGTTCACTGACACCCTTGGAAGCTCTCTATCTGCCTCCGAGAGCAGAGATCCCATCCCTGACTTTCTGGTCCTTTAACTACATCACGCAGACAGCCCACTCCATCGCCAAGGCCCACAGTGGACGAGCCTCCCCACCTTCAGAACATCCAGTCAGCAGACAACCGAGGCGGCCCCAAACGAGCAGCAGATCGAAGCCGACAGAGGAAGAGCAGGACTGGCGCAGGCACCTTTCTCCCTGGCCGGGGCCCGGAGCTCTCTGCCCGGGAAGGAAGCTGGTACTGAGCTCCCCCACCCGCCCTGCCTGTCCACACTCACCTGGATGAGGTTGAGCACCTTGTCATGCACGATGGTGGGTGGGTTGTTCTTGGGCAGGATGGTCCTCACAAGCACGCCCTCCACGAAGTCCTGGCTAGCCACCAGCACGTGGAAGCGGTGCCCGCAGTTCTTGACGCAGGTTTCCAAGACCTGGAGGCCGTGAGGTGCCCGTGAGCACCAGTCAGAGGAGGGGAGCGCCCAGGACCCCCACGCTCACACTCCACTTTTGTCCCAGAGGGCAGCCTGAGGTGAGACCCTGGAACATGGACAAGCAGGGACGATGCTGGGGTTTGGGGATTGGTTTACTGGGGAGTGGGGCTGGAGTGGGCAGAGGGCAGTGTGCTGGCTAGCGGCCCCTCGCCGAGCGGCCTCAGGGCCCACAGAATCCTGTCCCGATGCTGTTTCTGAGCTGAGTACAGTCTGGAGGGGAGGTGGCTCTCTGGGTAGAAACCACAGAGAAGTTTCAATCAAAAGGTGACCCTGCGGCCGAAGGAAAAGGCGCTAACCTCCCCTCTCCACTCCTGATTTCCGTTCCTGGCAGGAGAACTTGCTTTTTAGGGTAGCTGATTTACCTGGATAAAATGTGCTATGGGGGAGGCTGGGACGAATATCCTCGTCCCCACTCCCCAGCCAAACCCACCCTGACAGCCAGGATGCCCACTCACACCTGGCTGGTCCTGTTATGGGCAAAGACTGTCCTCGGCCATGGCACTTGTTTTATGTTCAGATTTCAGGGCGTCCAAGTGCCAATCAGCGTCCAGCTTGGCCTGCCAGGCTCTCTGGCCCCTGAGAAGCTTGGGTTCACTGAGTGTCTATGTTACCCGGCAGACCCTCTGGGCCAGGCTCCCCATGACTGGTTCTGGAGGGAAGGGAGCCTCAGTGTGCCTGCTCCCCATGCCAGCAGGTTGGAGAGAACGTCTTTCCATATGCCCTTTCTTGCCACCCATGTCTGCCAGCAGTGTAGACAGGACAGTGCTTGGCCCACGGACCTTTCCTTCCCAGCACTTGGAAGAGGAGACCCCCTGCAGGGCCAAGGGGAAGGCCATCCATGGACAGACAGACAGACAGGACACTCACCGTGAGAGCCAGCATCACCTCGTGGAAGTTCTTATTCCCCACGATTCTTTTCTTTATTGCTCGAAAGGCATCTTTGGGACTGGGCAGGACAAAAGGAGGGTCGGCTCTTATTAACTGTCCTCCCTGGGGCCCCTCTGTTTTCTGTGTATCAGGTTCTAATTACATCACACCGCCTGCCTCACCAAAACCCTCCCAGTAGATCATGAACACATGGCAGAGATTCTCAATGTGTGTGGACCAGAATACCTTCGGGGGAGGTGTGTTTGTTAAAAATGCAGAATCCCAGGCACTGACTCTCGACCCTCTGAGCCAAATTCTTAGGGGATCTGCATGCTTACCACGCCCCAGAGGCGTCTTATACAGACTGCAGTTTAACATGAACCAATCGCAGGTGGGCACAGAGTCCTCACGCCCTATCTGACCAGTTCCTCTATGCACCAGCCTCCCACTCAAGTCTTATTAAGTACCCACATGTGCCGGCACCATGCGGGGTGCTGGGGACACATTGGGGAACAAGACCACACAGCCCTGCTTTCAAAGGTCTCGTGTTCCAGGGCGATGGGCGTAAGTGAGGGGAGCAAGCAGGTCCTGCAGCACGAGTGAGCGGGTGTGGGGAGGCGCCGGGGAAACCTTCTCTGAGGAGGTGGCACTAAGGCTCAGCATGAAGGATGAGATGGAGCCGGCTGGCGGAGCAGGGGAAGTGGTTAAGGTGGGGACAAGAGGCTGGAGCAGGGCCCTGGGTGAGGAGGAACTGAGATAGGCCATGCAGAGCGTGGAGGGGGGTGGGGGAGGGCTAAAACATGGTGGGGAGGGTGGAGAGGGAGCCCTGAAGGCCTGGGCGGCAGCCTGCTGTCCCTGTCCCATCGTAACTCCACCTCCATCCCGGTGCCTCCCGCCTGCCCCTGGCCTCCAGCCCTGTACCGGTGAAATCAATGTTCTCAGCCGACCGCTCTTGCTTAAAGGCCTTTGTGGCCCCCCAACGTCCACGTCCTTGCCCACAACGCTTCCTAGTCCTCCATGTCCCTGGCACGCGCTGCCACAGGGCACTAACCGGGGCCTGCTGGCTAAAGATGCCTCCTAGGGGGCAGGGGTGGCATCCTGTTAGACACCTTGCCTCCCCCAGGGCCAACCTCCTAGGCCAGCAGGTGGCTGCTGGGGCCTGTCCTGCTGTCTGACCAGGCGTTTGTGTGCCTGTCAGTGCTCACCAGTCAAGGGCAAGTCAGGAGAATTGGGAACCCTGACGTGGGTCCCCCAACACAAGAGGAGGTGGCAGGAAAGCCTTCCTGGGGACAGACCCCATGAGGGGGCAGAGCAGCAGATGTCTGTCAGGGCTGTGAAGGACAGGACACGCAGGGTGAGGGACCCTGTCCCAGAAGTGTGAGGGTCCTGGGACCCTCGGGGCTCATTCTGGGGGAAGCTGGTGTCCGCTCCTGGCTGGGCTGCTCACCTGTGGCCACTTCAGCTTCAAAGGGACTTGTCTCCACTTCTTATACAGTGGCCCAGAGAAACGGCAGAGCACCGGAAACCAGGACTTCTGGCTTGTGTGCCATTGCAGTGGGCCTACTGTGTGCCTAGTACTCTGTTAGGAAGGGGCACAACATGGATGACAAGGAGGCCACAACCCAATGTGGGAGTGGCCAAGAGTCTAAAGTTTAGACGACAGGCTTAGTGAGGCCAGGGTCATGTCTGCTTTGCTCACTGCTGGTTCCCTCGTGCCTCGTGGAGTGCCTGAGACACAGCAGGTGCTCAAAGCCAACAGCATGCACCTGACCGAGTCTGAGCCCCAGTTCTGCCAAAGTCTACAAGGGGGATGGGGACGTGCCTCTCCAAGGACCCAGCAGTGGCCTTCAGCCTCATGTTCATGAAGCCCCAGGCCTTCTCAGAGGTTCCATGAGGTTTTCTGCCTCCTGCCGTCTCTCTTGGTGGCCCTCCCATCTGCCCATCACTCCCACCCCTTACTCTATGAGTACAGACATAGGGATAGCGCCCCTCCTAGCTCCTCAGCAAGCCCGTGGAGCACCACGGGGGACACTGGAAGGCACCAGCAGCCACTGTGTTCTCCTGACTGGCCTTGACTGTGCGATGCAGACACCCACAGCCTCCCTGGGGCTCTGGGCTGGGTGCGCCCTGCCTGCTGCCTGCTTCCAGCCTGCCCCTCTACACACAAAGCACTGCCTGGCTGAGAGGACCCCGCGCAGGCCAACTGGATTATCTGAGTGAAAAATGGAGAGCGCAATGAGCTCCCGCTGCCACTGCTGATCCTGATTTTCCAGAACACGGGCCTTGTCTGGCTGCACGTCCGGCTGGCTGTGGTTATCACGCCTCTCCCACCCTTCATCTGTTCCCCTCAGGGCCTTGGGCACATGGCTGGAAGGCCTGAAAGAGCTTTGCCTTTGAGGACAGACTTAGGTAAAGTGACTTGCCCAAGGTCACAGAGCTAGCTGGTGAGTGAGGGCTAGCCAGAGATCGGGAGCCAGGGCGCTTCAGTATGAGCAGCACACTGGGACCTGTGCACCGGAAGAGCCCGGCAAAGGCTAACTGATGAGCTGCTCAGTTCGGCTTCAGTTTCACTGCCCTCCCCATGAACCCCAACCCTCCCTGCTAATTTTAAATCCTAAGGAAATGAAAGTCTGTGCTTGCTCACTGAGAAAGCTGGGCGTCCCTAACACACATTCCAGCCCACAGGGCGCAGAAGGGCGCTTAGGGTCGCTTCCTCATCCTAAGGGTTGCCAGCTGGCCTTGTCCTAGGAAGGTGCCGCCTCGGTGATGTTCTAGGAAGACCGGTTGGCTGGACTGCTGCCGAGAGGCTGTGTGGGTGGCAGCACCCAGGGGCAGCTGCACACCTGGCATCTCTGGGCCTCTCATCCAGCTGATGAGAGGGTTAGACAGGATCTAGGTTCCCTAATGCTTAAAATGCTACATTCCTGCCTGGGGTGGGGCTCAGACAACCTCTGCAGACCCTCCCAACACTGAGGGCCACGAGCAGGGCCGCGAGAAGTAGTGGGACTGGGGTCGGGGGCTCTCTGGCAGGAGGCAGGGTGTGACAGAGTCATCGCTGCATTGCAGTTGGCTGTCCCCGCCGCCAGTGTCCCAACTCACCCTTCCTCCGTCTCGTTGATGATGTCACAGATCTCCATGTTGAGGGCCCAGTCCTCGCTGTGCAGGGAGCCATCTGTAGCTTTCTCTGAGGAGAAGAAACCACAAGTCACGAAGATGACAAACTCAACTAGTGGGGTGGGGGTGTGTGGTGAGGGGTGTGGGGTGGGAAGAGATGGCGAGGGAGGACAATGGATGCCTTCTGGGCACCCGGGATGGGCCAGGCACTGCGTTCTCTACATTGTCCCATTTTGTCACTTAATTCTTATTAGTCACACGAGGCTTGGGAGTACCACTGTCCTTTGACTGCTGCGGAAGCTGTGGCTCAGAGTACCAAACGGATGTGTCAGGCCTGCTGCAGGCGCTGGGGATGCAAAGGCAGACCTGATGGACACGGTCTCCACCCTACGGCTCCCAAAAGGCCGAGGCTCTGCACCCGGGCCTGTCAGGGCAGAGATAGGCCACCACCATGTAAATGGGCAGGGCCCTTTTCTGGTCAGGCAGGAAGGCCCATCCTGTAGGGCAATGCCTGGGCTGGGCCAGCACAGTCAGCTCCCTGTAACTGTGGCTTCTGTGACCCTGGTTTTTTTTTTTGTTTGTTTTTTTTAAGCTGAGCCATCCTGCTACCTGTTGGCAGCTCAGCGGCTGCTCAGCTCGGGCTGGACTCGAACCGCTGTTGCTCAGAGCTCAAACTCTTGAGCGAGCTCTTAACCAACTGAGCCACTCGGCCGGCCCTGTGACCCTGGTTTTGAAATTAGCCTGACTTCATTCCACCCTGGGTCCTACCTTGGGTCCTGTGGCCAGATGGATGCCAGGGTGGCCCAGGACCCACGCCAGGCAGCTGAGGCATCCAGACAGGGACCCAGCAGCAGGATGGGCTGCTTTATTCCCTAGATTACGGCTGGGGGAGGGGGTGAGGAAGGGCTCCCTTTAAAAGAGTTGAGAGACAGACTCGTTCACCTCACAATTATGTCCTGAGTGTGGCTTCTTTGTGTCACACTCCTCACACACTTACTGAGCCACGTGGGAAGAACCAAAGAGAGCTGGACAAGTGCCCCTCTGAGCAGAGGGGGTGGACCCTACTCTGGAGGGTTTGAGGGGCAGTGGCTCATCACCCCTGCAGAACCTGCTACTTCTTCAGAAGCTACTTCTCAGGGGTCCCCAGTCACACCGGCCAGAAGGATTAGCCATCCCTGACTCCTGGACGACCTCCAACTGGCCACAGAGTGCTGCTAATTCCAGCGCCTGCCTCTCTCCATCTCACCCATTCTCTGTCGCCCTACCCTCTGTGCTGCCACTCAGCCACCGTCCCTCTGCCTCACTCCTCCCATCCATTCTCCCTGCTGCCCACAGTGAACTTCCTGAAACTTGAAGGGGACGGTATCCATCTGGGCCGCAAATCCTTCAAAGGCCCCCTAAGCCTAAGCTTAGCCAGGTCTCCCGATCCTTCCACAGTCGTAACGCTTTAGCTTCCCTGAGTTATACACTGCGTAACACCAAATACCGTTAGCTGTTTCCACAGAGAATGTGATTTAGCTTCACAGCCCTATAAGCTGCACATTACCGGTGACTAATGAGGAAACTGAGGTATAGCGATGTCACATGGTGGAAAGGGAAGAGGGGCCATTGATGCCACTGACCCCATCTCTCATCAGGGGTCAGGGAGCTCCGCTTTTCAACAAGAGTCCTCCGGAACGGAACACTCAGGCCATCTGCCCCTCATCCTGGACCCCTGGCTCCACAGAGGCCTCGCAGTGGCTCCTCAGATCCCCTTACGACTCCCCAGTGACCCCTGAAAATGATGGACACCTCTCTTCTCCTGAGGGAGAGAACACACGGTTGTGGAAGGGGTTATGATCCAGTAGGCTGTCAGGGGAGAGCTGGGATATTCAGAAGTCAGGAATGCCATCCGAAAGCACCAAGGTGGGTGCAGAAGGACCTGGAACAGAGTCTGATGCCAACCTAGCACAGCTGGCAAGTTCCTTAGGCCCGAGTGCCAGCAGTGGGCAAAGCCATTCAGAGGATGCAGAGTTTTTTGGGGTAATGGTGAGGGGGATGGGGGATTTCAGTCAGCCTAAATAGGAAAGGGGAGACGAAGAGGCAAAAGGGAGACAAGACTCAGGTGAGCAATTTCAGCAGAAGAAAGGTGAGCACAGACCTGGACGGGCCCAGCCTGCCCATCTATCACCGTCAACTTCCTTCAGGTCTGGCAGCAAACCACAGGACTGGGAGAGATAGACGACTTCCTTAATCAAGGTTTCTACAGAGTAGGTGTGTTCTATTAAGGGCAGAAATTTAAACCCACAGGAATCTGGGGATATTTGTTTTGTTTTTGTGTTTAACCACAAAAGTAGCTCAGCTTGCTATTTTAAGAAGGAGGAATAAAAACTCTGACAATGGTTACCAGTTCCAAGAGAAGGACAGCTGACTTCCTGACCTCTGAGCGGTTGGCAGTAACCTTCAAAGCCCCCGGTAGCAGTTCTGCCCTTGTCCCCAGCTCCTGAGGAAGCCAGGCCCTGCAAACCTCCACCAGCCGCATTGTTGTTTAGGGCTGGCTGGCCTGTGGGTTTGGATCACTGGGCGCCTGCCTGTCTGCTCCGTAGCCTGTCCCTCCATGTTGGGCTTGGTGCAGACACCACCCCCAGAGGGCTCCCGAGACTCCGCTCGGTGCGGGATGAGCACAGTCAGGTTGGACAGTGGCACAGGTCTGCAGGGAGAGCAGTCTGGCCTCCCCTCTCCACTTGGAGACCATGGGCAAGGATCCAAGCCCTCCGAGTGTCCGTTTTCTCACTTGTCAAACCGAGATAAGACTGCAGGCTTCACGGACGTTGAAACTTTTCAGCCAGATAACGTATGCGCAATGTCAGGGAACAGCAGTGACCAGTAACTGCTAAGTGCCGAAACTACGACTTTTTAAAAACTGCACTTTCCTGGCCCAAATGCAGGCAAGACTGGCCACCAAAAGCATGGCAGCTCCAGGCCCGTGGTCCCCAAATATCTGGAGGACAGCAGGCCCTCCCAACCACAGGGGAAGTCCTGCTTCTTCCGCTGCTTTGGAGGAGGTCATTTCTGTGGTGCTCACTGGAGCTGTGGCTAGTGTCATGGATTTGAGGCTCACTGACCTCCTACTCCCCAAGTCAGCCAGGAGGGGAGCAGCCTACAACCTTCTCCCCACCCTGCACATTCAGACAGTCTCCACGTCCTATAGATTCCAGCTGCTCAAAGAATCTCAGAGCTGCCCGCAACTCCATCATCACTGTGGCAGCTTTGGCTCAGGCCCCGTCACCACCTCCAGGCCTGGACCATCACCTCCACACTCTTCAAACATAAATCCAACTAGTACTTTTCTGTCTAAAAATTGTCCAGGGCCCCCCTTCCCCTCATTGCCTGAGGATCAAAACCTGACCTCTTCAGAGGCTGAGAGGGACATTCAGTGCTGACCTTGGCCACGGTCAGCTGTGTTCTCCACACTTGTTCTTTCACACCTCTGCCTGGCCTCTGTCTGGAATGCCTTTCTTCCTTTCAGTCAGGCGCCAGTTCACAGGTGACAATGACGAGCACGAGGACTGGCACTCAGTATGCACCAGGCATGGGGCTCGGCCCCGCACCACAGCTCTTAGATGGAGGATGACCTAACCGAGGGGCGCAGAGATGTCAGTGACTTGCCCCTGGTCACACAACTCGTAAGTAGCAGAGCAGAGATTTGAACCCAAAGAGGCCTGGCTCCCAAATCCAGGCTCTTAACCACTGTTCTGTGCCTCTCAAACACACTCAACATTTGTCCAGGCCCCGGGAGACGGCGGTGAGCAAAACTGACCAGGTCCTGCCCTCAAGAGGTTTACAATCCAGGGGGAGGCCACTACTGAGATGACAAAAGAAAAAAATGCCGTGACAGCAAGGACCAGGCGCTGACACAGGCAGCACAAGGGCTGCGAGGTGTGGATGTGCCGGCTATTCCCTGCTCCTCTTTCAAGGCCCTAGCCCAGGGCCAGCCTCTTAGCGCTGCCTCCAACTGGGCAGACTGTGCCACCTGTCATCCTGCACTGTGACAGTAACATTCTGAATAACAGTGACAAAATGACCAGCACTCACTAAACATCAGCCTGTGCAGGGTGCTCAGTGCACCTCCTCTGTGTCACCTCCCCACAGTCCCCACCCACCATACGTGGGGGCAGCTCAGCCCAACCCCCAGGTCTGGAGGGGGAAGCAGCGCTCTACCCTCCGGGAGGCGTCCCTACCTGCCTCGGGTGGACTCGGAGCTCCTGGGGGGCCTACCCTCTGGTGGGATGAACAGCAGAGGTCTGTTCAACGTGAGCTGAAGGGCTGACGGCTCCACATGGCCTCGCTGCTCCAGGTCAGTGCAGAGTCCCCTCTGCACCCCCACCCTGGGCAGCATTCACTGTGTGTCACTGACTCTAAGATGCCTTTTCCACTCCTGAAACACTCTGACATTAGGAGGTTTCTCATAAATGACGACCTGTCAGAGCTCAGCTGGCAGCCTTGTCTTTTTACACTGCACAGCACCTCAGATTCAATGAGACACGGGATGTAAACAGCAGGGGCTCTCAAGGCCGATGCTGAAGTCCACCTGGTCCTGCCCTGGACCATGACCAAGTCTAGGGCATGGGTCACGGACCCAGGGGACAGGGACAGCAGAGGAGCTAGTTGGCCGTGATAAAGAAAACAGTGACACGCTGCGCCAGCTCTCGGCGGCTCCCGCTGGACTTCTGAGTCCTCCTATGGCTGGCACCCCAGCAAGGGCACAGCCGTTGCCTTTCTGGACCACGTTTATTGAATGCCATCTTTACACCGTTAAAGTCACCTACTCATATCACTCAAAGGATCCACAGTAAACCTTTGTGAAGACTTCCTTCTCGTGTTTACTGTTGTCAGGCTTTAAAACACATCTGTACAATTTTTTAAAGTGTGTAATGGTGTTGTGGTTGTAGCTTGCTTTTTTGTTTTTAAATAATAACCCCATTCCATATTTTTAGAGACACTGAAATATTTATGAACGAAATGATATGATGTTTGGAATTTGCTGTGACACCCACAGCTCTGCTGGTGTTACCTCCCCACCCGCCATCTGCCTCCATCCCTAGGCCCCCTTAGCCCACCCGCCCTCCCTTCCAAATGCCCCCTGCATGCCTCTTCCGGCCTGTCTGGACTCCTCCCACCCATCTCTCTGCCCTCCCACAATGCTCTCGGAGCTGCTGCCTACCGTTTGCCCAGCCCTGTGCTAGCTGCTAGAGAAGCCAAGATGAAGAAAAACAGTGATTAGGGTAACAGCTGGACAAACACTTTGAGTGCAAAATGGCTAAGTGAGCTGACTGACATCAGTCCAAGGTGCTGTGGGAGCCGTGAGGAGTGAACACCTGCAGAAGGAACCGGGACGGTTCAGCAATGAGGAGCCATCTGAGCTGAGCAGAGAGCATGAGTTGCCAGGTTGGGAAAGGTGGAGGAGGGACGGTCCGGTAGAGGAGTAGCATTTGCTGAATGAATGAATCGATGATGAATCACCAAGGAGGAAAGGAAGAAGAGAAGAGGGGCTTGAGGGTCAGTCTCAGGGACTGGGGAGAAGCGACCCGAGCGAGGCTGAAGGTCCCATGAAGGAGTGAGGCAGCCAGAGGAGAATGGAGTGGCTGCTGAGGCAGAGGGAAATATGCCGGTGGCTCAGGACAGACACCCTATGCTGGAAAGATGGAACCAGGCACGGAACCATAGCAAGACCCACAGTGGCAGATGCCTGCCTGGCCTACCCAAGAGCAGTCCCTTCCTTTTCACCCGCCCAAAGCAGCAATCCCATCCCCTTTGCAGCGCCTGGTCCAGAAGTGGACAAGTGACCCAGTTCTGATCCTTGGGGAGAAAGAGGGTATCTACTGGGCAGCAGTGGCGGAAGGCGTCCCTTCTGGGGCGCAGAGGCACAGCCTAGGGAGGGGAAGCCTTTTATCCCCCTTCTCCTTCCTTCCTCTCTTTTGGGAGGCTAGCGTGGGAGCAGGGGGACTTGACCTGGAGCCGAGGAGGTGACAAGCTCAGGAGAAAGCACCAACATGCTAAGGACAGAGAAAGAAAGAGCCTGAGCTGTCACACCGACCCTGAGCCCACCGACCTGCAGACTTCTTGTTAGGTAAGCAAAGCGCGTAGTGGCGGGCTCGGCTGTGGTGGCTGGGTCTCCCGTCACCTGCAGCCAAGGTACCCGACTGATATTCCTCATGGTGGCTTCAGTTCTGCTGCCCTGGCTTCCCCACAGGAGTGCTGCGCTATGGAACCAGAGCTACCCTGGACTTCATGGGAGCTTGCTGGCAGGACGCTGGGTGGAGACCCAGCCCAGCTGTTCTCCCCACTCCCCTTCCCACCAGCCCAGGCCTCTGCCGGAGCCCCCAGTTCTCGCCATTCAGGCTTATGTGCTGGTGAGCAGGCCGGCCTCCTTCCAGGGATTGCTCCTTCCTCTTCACCTGAACTCAAGCCCCTAAATCCAGCTCAGGGTCAGGCCTCCCTGTGGAGCCTGCCCGGATCCCCCAGAGGGCCTGCCCCTTCATTCAAGGGGTCAGCAGCACTTTGCACAGACAACTGTAAGTTCTGTTTAGTGCAGTTGTTAAAATAACTCTATAGTATTGATTTCTTTGTTTCTGTCTGTGTCTCCCTTTAGGCTGTGAGCTCAAGGGTGGAGATTACAGTTCACGAGTTGCCAAATTCTCTACACTAGACTTGTTTGCCACATGACTGAAGGAAGGATGTGGCCATATTCACCAGGACAATAAACCTTTAGAACACTGTAAATGGCATACTCTCACCCTTTCGGCCCATTGATCCCTTAGTAGCTGATGTGTAAAAGTCCTAATCTTTCTTCCAATTGGCAGTCCTCTGAACGTTGTGAGAATGTATCATGTCCCTCTTTAATCTGTCTTCCATGCTAACGTCCTCGGTTCCTGTGACCACTCCACTCAGGGCATGACCTCCAGAGCCTTCACCATTCTGCTCGATCCCGTCGGGATGCAGGCCAACTGGGCTGTCCATCTGGACACGCAGTATGAGAACTCGCTCACCTGCTCACACTGGATATGGCGTTTGTGTTAATGTGCCTGGGACTACATTAGACGTTTATTGGACCCACCGCATGGAGCTACTCAGTTTGTCACGGTGAAAGATGCTGGCCCACAGGATTTAGCCTCTCTAGTCTCCAAGTGGCCCTGTGGCCCAGTTCTGGCCACTGAGACATAAGTGGAATTCTCTTGGGCAGCTCCTGGGGGGAGGTTTTGCTCTCCTGAGAACAGAGGCCGTGGCAGCTTATGTCTTCACCAGTGCTTCCTGCTAAAGGAGGACAAGCACCAGGATGGAACCAACGCACTAAAGGGCAGGGGGAGGAAGAAATATAGAACAGATTCATTCTAGATGAACCCAGGCATTTTCATCAAAAGGAAACCCAGCGGGCGCCTTTCAATTCTAAGGGCAAGCAACGAGGGAGAAAAGTTAGGAGTATGGGATCTCGGCACAGACAGATCCCAGTTCGGGTCCTCCCTTGAGCCCTCACCAGGGGTGTGGGCAGGGTGAGTTCTCTGTGCCTCGCTTCCTCCTCTGTAGAATGGGGACAACGAAAGAGCTCACCTTGCAGGGTTGTGTGAGGAGGAACTGAGAGAATGCACTTCAAGCGCTCTGCATCCTACTTAGCACACAGCAGACACCAAAACAAACATTATCGACTGCAAAAGTATCAGCCAAAAATTGTTTGAGAATTTCAAGCACTCTCGTAAAACAGATTTTTCAATCACATACATGCAGAATCCATTTTTTTTCCCGCCCCAGCCAGCAAACTGTCTCGAAGCCTACTTTTCAAATGAACAACTCTTTCCAGACCTAGCTTGGAAAGTTCCACCAGTTTCCTAAGTTGCTGAGCAGTCCTTCTTCAAAACCCTGGCTGCCTCTCCCCTGCCATTTTATAACCACAGGCCACAAGAGGATCTCTAAAATACTTTACAGAAGACAACCCATAATTTTAAAGTTGATGTAACTAACTATAGTACCTAACTGAAGAATACTTCAGTAGATGGAGGAGGATTCTAGAAAGCTATACAGGTAAGAGTGAGCAAAGCTGTGAAAGCAGAGGCTTGAAGTGGCCGGCCAAGGTGTATATGACAGTTTTTCTTCCTGCCCCAATCTGTGAGTGTGAAAGATGTCACCGATCCCCGCCCCGCCCCATCAAGAGGGATTTAGTTTAAGGGATTGGCTCATGCGATCATGGAGGTTTGGCATGTCCAAAAATCTACAAAGAGGCTGGCAGGCTGGAGACCCAGAGAACAGATGCAGCTCATCTGCTAGCATCATTCCCTCTTCTGGGAGGCCAGTCTTTCTTCTATTAAGGCCTTCAACTGATTGGCTGAGGCCCACCCACATTATAGAGGACAATCTGCTTTACTCCATGTTAACCTCATCTAAAAAGTACCTTCAAGGGCCGGCCGAGTGGCACGTTGGTTGGGAGCTGGCTTGGGACGCCACAGGGCCCCGGTTTGGATCCCACATGAGGGCCAGTGACACTGCCCTCTACAGCTAAGATGCTGAACAACAGGTCAACCTGGAGCTGGGCTGCCATGAGACGCCGGAGACGGCGTAGGCTGCAGCCCCTGCTGCAGTGGGTTGCCATGGGCTACCGTGAGTAGCCAGCAGCCAGCGTGAGCGGCCAGCAGCCGCAGTGAGCGGCCGTCCAGAAGCCGGCAACTGATCTGCCTCGCCCGGGAAGAGCACAATGATGGTGCCAACTTGGGCCAGTGAAGCAACGTCCTCCACAACTAGACTGAAGAACAAAACGACAGCAACTTGTCTGTTCCCCTCCCCCCAATTCCCCAGCACTGTTCCCATCCCCCAATTCCCCCAATTAAAAAAAAAATCTTTAAAAAAATAAAAAGTACCTTCAAGAAATATCTAGAATAACGTTTGACCAAATATCAGGGTCCCATAGCCCAGCCAAGTTGACACATAAAGTTAACCACCCCAGGGGTTTATATTAACCAATGCAAACAAAACCCAATCCAACAGGGGACAACTCTGTAGGTCTTTACACTTGCCCTGTGTCAGCTTCCTGTGGTCTGGCCGGCTCCTGTCTCCTCTCCCTCTCCACTGATTACTTCCTTCCCTGCCTACCTCCCCATCAGGATCAGAGCCCAGCTCCTGTCCTTGGGTCTTGCACACCAGTTTGGCTCTCCAGGGCACTTCTCAGGGCTCTATGAGTTGTCAAGTTTCCCACGTCCATCAAGCCATAAGTCCCATGGAGGTCTGTCACTTGTCTGGGGGACACAGCTGGGGAGGGGCGGAGCTGGTATTTGAACACAGGTCTTCTGATGCAGGGTCCAAGCTCTGACCCTATTCAGGTTGTTTATATCCGAATGACCAAAACGTGCTACCCCGGATCATGTTAGGTGGGCTCACGGGCAATCTTAAAAGATATTTTTAGTTACATATTTAATTTAACATAGAACAGGAAAAAAAAAAACATGAGCTAGCTCATCAAAGTAATGATTTCATGGATATAATTACACAGGATGAGGTCAAATTTTAAAAGATGAGCCAACAAAAGGAAAATACTATGAAAATAAAACTAAAGGTGGCACGGAGGCAGATACAAACCATAAAGGAGGTGTGTGAAGGACAGAAGTCTGGAGAGCACTGGCCTAGATGGAGACCTGGGTAAGGAGATGAAGCGTGAACTTGTCCTGAATCCCCCTGCTTCTCATGGGGTGATGGCCCCAAGCTAATTAGAAGACACTGACGGCTTTTGTTTTTTTTCCTAAGTCCAAAAGAGCGGAAATCCGGGACTTTACTCTTATTTCTTTGACTCAGTGAGGGAACAAAACCTATTCACAAACCTATTCACCAGTTCTAGCCGTAGGGTCAGTCAAAGGCTCTAATTCCCAAGAGAGAACTGGTTCCACCCCACAGCCTGAAACCTGACCTGTCTGTGAATGTGGCTTCCACCCAGCCTGTGACCGCTCATTCCCAGCGATGCCATGACCAACACAGAGGCTGCACTGCAGTCAGGGCCCTGGGTTGGCGGCTTGGCTCTGTCACTAACTTAGATTGTGCCCCAGCAATGACGATCACACCAGTAACAAAATCACAATGGCTAACGATTATGGACACTTACTATCTGGCAGGTAACAGGGCACATGTTTTATAACACAACACAACAACCTCCCAACACAGCATCAGAATTCACTGAACTCAGGGACGCCAACTCTACGGGGCTCCACCCTCAACAAGGGATGGAGTCGGCAACAAGGCTTGCGAAGAGATTTTTTTTATTGTACTCCGGCAGTTTACAGAAATACAAGCTGCTAATATTGGGTCATCAATAATCACACCAATCAGTGGTACTTCTGCCTCTTTATCTAAAACAAAAATATGGAATACCGAGGGCAGGCATTCTTCCTTTAATTCTACTTTTAGAGCCTCTTCTGCTCTAAATTTCAGTGGCTCTGGGGAGTGCATCTCATCTTTCCTGTCATTTCGTGGAGGTCCTGGGTGAGTCACAGTCTCTAGCTTCCCCTCCCTGGGCCTCAGTCTGCCCTGTAAAATGAAGACGATGGACTGAAACAGAGGTTTTCAATATGCAGTTTCCAAATCCAGTAGCATTAGAATCTCCTGGGAACTTGTTAACAATACCAACTCTAGGGCTCCACCCCAGACCTGCACAGTCAGGAGCTCGGAGGTGGGGCCCAGCTGCCTTGCTTTATAAGATCTGCAGGGGATTCAGATGAGAACCCTCGGCTAGAAAAGCCCTGGGGTAAAGACGCTTCTAGCAGTGAAACTTGGTTTGTGCTCTAAAGTATTATGATTTAATAGCATTCTCTTAGGACAGAGTATTTCTTACCCAAGGCAGGCAACCCTTTCAGGGTAAAAAGATAAGCTGTTTTCTTTGACCATCTAAGGCCCAGAGTTCAGGTGAGCTTTTCAAGAAAGCCTCAGGTATTTATGGCTGACTTAGGAGGGCAGAGTTTTGTTTTGTTTTTAAGTAGTAAGTCTCGAATTTGGCATGTGATGAAAGCAGTGATATCTGTAGTTGAAGAAATAAAGATGAAAGGAGAGCTGCCTTCTTTTCAGCTCCGAAACAATGACTCAGGTGTGTGTGGTGTGGGGGAGGAGGAGGAGGAGGAGGTAGGGCCCTGGTGGTCCTGAAAGGGCCGCTTCCCGTCTCCGGTCCGGAGCTTCCTGGTGATTTGGAAATCCTCTACTGCTACACCCCTCTTGGAGAGATGTGATTACAAAACCTCAAAAGAGCCACAAACAGCCACGGTGACAATTACAACACAGAACTGAGTTGACAGACTTAAGTTAGGTTTGGCTTCCAAGATATTAAGAATGGAAAGAATGTCTTGTCTAAAAGATCCAATTTTCCCAATCGGGATTTCGGGCTAAAAACCCTCAAAAAAGATGAAGAGAGAATTTCACAGTACTGCCTGCGGTTTCCTCAGAAAGAAGACCCAGCCAGACTCCCTGAAGAAGTGTCAGCTGCTTGGGCCATGGCCTGTGGGTCGTCCCAGGGTGGACGCCGGAATGAGTACCTATGAGACCAACTCCACAGCCATTTCCAGGGACTCACCAGCCTCCCTTACTGAGTGTAACTCAGTAACACTGACAATAAGTATTATCACTGTCTTTTACAGAGCACTGGCCATGTGGCAGGCACTGTTCTAAGTACTTGACATTTATTAACGAGTTTGATCTTCACAACAACCCCATGGAGGTAGGGACCTTTATTATCCGCTAATTACAGGCGAGGAAACATCGGCAGAGAGAGACAGCGTCACAGGGCTATTAAGTGTTCCGTCAACAGGGAGCAAGAGAGTCAGGAGGCCTGGGCTCTGAGGAAGCCTGTGTCTCGGGCCAGAGGCGCTGGGCTGGCCGATCTACTGAGAAATAAGGGAGGCTCAATCAGGTGGTTTCTAAGATCACTTCCAGCTAAGAGCGTCAGCAACTCTATGCGGTCGAGCTGATGCTGGTGGGTGTGGGCTGCCCAGAAAGATACGTCCTGAGATCTTGGTCTCTAAGGCTGGCCGCGTCGTCGAGCGGGTTCCCAATGTCAGGCCCGGGGGAAGCACGGCTGCTTGGCCCCCTTCCCGCAAGTCGCTGCCCAGACGCCAAGCCCTAGTCTCTGATCCTGGGAGAATTAACTTCTAGCCCTTCTCAGGTATCCGTATCCGGAGAGCCTGGCAAGCCAGGAAAGAGACTGCAAGAGCCCAGGTTGCGCGACCCGCGCTGGGGAGGCGAAGAAATAAAAAGTCGAAGGGCGCAAGGACTGTAAAAACCTGGCAGTCCCTTTAACCCTCTAAACTTTCTCCCGGGATTCGCGACCCCAGCAGCCACGCATTGGCTGAGCCGCGAGCGGACCCGCCCTCTCTCTTTATCTATTGGCTGTCGCAGGCACCCATCACAACCCGAGGCTCCCTAATGGACCAAGGCTTTTGTCAATCAAGATGGGCGGGAGAATGGGCGGGGCCAAGCCCGGGAGAGACGCGCCAGCCTCGTTCCCTTGCCCCGCTTCCTTGCGGTGTGTGACTGGGGACTTGAGTGAGCCCCGCGGGGTCCGAGGCCGGGCGCGGAGTCTTGCGGCGGGGCTGGCCGAGACTCCAGAGACTCACCGATGCGCTGTCCCACCGGAGAGCTGAATGGGTTCCCCAGGAGAAACTCCATCGTCGCGGCTGCAGCTGCCACCAACCCGTGGAATCAGCTGACAGCAACCGCCAGCGCTGCCGACCCGTCACGTGATGCGCCGGATGGTCCGCGAGGTGGCGCCGGTGGGGGCGGGGCGGAGGGAGTCTAGAGCGTGACCACAGGCCCCGCCCCAGACAAGGAGGGTCGAGTTCCCTGAGGAGGGCGGTGACCTCACGGTGTCGGAGGACGTCACGCACGATGTAGCGCGGTAGGGGACCTGGAGGGCGTGGGCCTTTGAGCCACACCTTCGGCGTTTTTTTTTTTAGGTCTAGGGTCGTGGCCTAGTGATCTCGTAACACACCGGGAAAACCGGGTTTCAGACCAGAGAAATGACTTGGGTAAGGTTGCAGAGCAAGCTTAGCTTACAGCTCTCACTTTTTTAAGTGTTTTAACTCTTGGGACTCCACCCACCGCTGGGGCTGACGCCTCTTTGGCCTGTTGCCTCCATTTTTTGATAGAACCCTTCCTATCTGAGGTCGCGGTCCAGAGATTTGAGATCCTATGATACTGAGAGACAACTCAATGAATTTCAACTTGGGACCGGCTAGAGCCCAGGGTGGTAGAAAGCACACAGATGTAGTCACGAGCGGGGTTTGGGACCCACCTCTGCCATGAATTTACTGTGTGATTCAAACAGTTTCCATTTTCTCTGGATGCTGGAATTAGATTGAGGAGTCTTCTTTTTTTTAGGTCACAGGCTCCTTTGAGAATTTGAAGCCATGAGCCTTTCTGAAGAGAAAAGGCAGACACAATTTAACTTCAGGGGTTTCTGGGGTCCCCAAAGTACAGATGTGGACCTCAAGAATTAAGACTCAGAAGGCCTTCCCCAGCTTTGTAATTCTAATATCTCCTTCAACCTTTCTGTCATGCCATGTTTCAGATGTTGCCTGCACATTAGATCTGAGCTATTGGTTGTTTTTTTCTTCTGACACACACACCAGAAGATTCAATAACTGCTTTGGTCGTTTGTGGCTTTAATTATATTTACTGATTATGATGTTTGTGATTCTTAAATTTGAAAGGCTATTAAATTGACTTTGCACAAATTTAGCATGGAAAACCTAAATTAGAACTTAATCACTTCTGTGCATTAACCTGTTTAACAGATGTCAACCTGTTTGAGGACATCTTTACTGCACAATATAAAAACTTTATGGAAGTCATGTACTCCTGTGCTTTGAAGTGTTTTAATGCACATACTTTTATTTTTTTTAAAAGGTTTTATTGGGGAATTGGGGGAGGGGAACAGACAAATTGCTGTCCTTTTGTTCTTCAGTCTAGTTGTGGAGGACGTCGCTTCACTGGTCCATGTTGGTGTTATCATTGCGCTCTTCCTGGGTGAGGCAGTCACTCGCCGGCCATTGGATGGCCACTCACGTTAGTTCACGGAAAGCTCACACCCGCTGCCGGCCAGCCCCACTGCAGCCGCACTGCAGCCCAGCTCCAGGTCAAGCTGTTGTTCCCCATCTTAGCTGTAGAGGGCACAGTGTCACTGGCCCTCATGTGGGATCTGAACCGGGGCCCTGCTGCTCAGAGCTGGTGTCCCAAGCCAACTCTTAACCAACGCACCACTTGGCCGGCCCAGTAATGCACATGGTTTTAATAAATGCCCTTCCCCCCACTAGTCCAGAAGCTCCCTAAGGGCTAGGATACTATGTCTGTTTTCCTCACCACTATTGTATTGCACAATAACAAGAAAATTCAAATCATTCTACCTTTCAATAATGGTATTTGGAGTATGGGGAGGGGGGCATGTACATTTGAGATGAACTTCATGTCAGGTACCATCCATATTTTTCTTCATTTAAGAATATTGCTTGGTTGTATGGGATATATTTAGCATGAACTTCCTTTAGATTCTTCCATTAGTTTGGGTGGTGATTTACCAGAAGTTCCTGCTTTCCTGCATTTCTCTGGTTTACAGTGATTATTGGTAAAAGATCTTGGCTTTACTGCCAAGAATAAAACAGCCATAAGTTTTATCCTTCATAGTAAAAAAAAGCAGAAATAACCCACATACCTGCCAAGCAGAGTGGAATCATATTAACACCATGCAAACAGAGTACTACATATAGCTATTCAATTAGAAATGGAAGTGTGTGAATTTTGTAAACACAATAGCTAGGAATATAAATGGCAAATATTAAATGTAGTACAAAGCTGATTAAAAGTATGTTGTAGGGCCGGCCGAGTGGCGCGTTGGTTAATAACTGGCTTGGGATGCCAGAGGGCCCCGGTTCGGATCCCACATATGAGGGCCAGTGACACTGCCCTCCACAGCTAAGATGCTGAACAACAGCTCAACCTGGAGCTGGGTTTCCGTGGGTCGCTGGTGACGGCATAGGCTGCAGTTCCCTGCTGCAGTGGGCTGCCATAAGCTACCATGTGTAGCCAGCAGCCAGCGTGAGCGGCCAGCAGCCGCAGTGAGCGGCCATCCAGAAGCCAGCGACTGATCTGCCTCACCCGGGAAGAGCGCAATGATGGTGCCAACTTGGGCCAGTGAAGCAACGTCCTCCACAACTAGACTGAAGAACAAAAGGACAGCCACTTGTCTGTTCCCCTACCCCCGATTCCCCAATAAAATCTTTAAAAAAAAAGTATGTTGTATTTTTTATTATTTTAGATTTTATTGGGGAATTGGGGGAGGGAACAGCGTTGGGGAATCAGGGAAAGGGAACAGACAAGTTCCTGTTGTTTTGTTCTTCAGTCTAATTTTGGAGGACGTCGCTTCACTGGCTATGTTGGTATTATGATCATTGTGCTCTTCCTGGGTGAGGCAGTTGGTTGCCAGCCATTGGACGGCCCTCAACGGCAGCTCTCGCAGGCTGCTGGCCACTCATACTGGCTGTTGGCCACTCACAGTAGCTCACTGCAGCCTACGCCATCGCCGGCCACTCACAGCAGCCCAGCTCCAGGTCGAGCTGTTGTTCACCATCTTAGCTGTAGAGGGCGCAGTGTCACTGGCCCTCATATGTGGGATCCGAACTGGGGCTCTGCTGCTCAGAGCTGGGGTCCCAAGCCAACTCTTAACCAACGTGCCACTCGGCCGGCCCCTCAGATAGTTTTCCTACCATCACTCAGTACTGTAGATAATGGAGGCTTCTAATGGATTACATACATGACTTAACTCTGAAAGTGGCTTTGTGTAGAAGACAGCCTAGGCTTTGGGGTCAGTTTTACCAGTGTGCTTATTCTGGCTTTACCATCTACTACTAGCTGTATAACCTTAGGGAAAATTCCTTTTCTGCATCTGTCATTTGTAAAGGGGGATAATACTCATAAGGCTTTTGGGAGGATTAAGAGGGAGAAAATATGCAAGTCATTCTCTATAACAGCATTCAGCAATATGGAGGTCTCTTTCTTGCTGCCTCTCTATAAATTAGCCTTTCAATCCTAATATTTCACTTTATGACCATTAACACCTTGTGTCTGCACTGAAATTTTTACCTTGAAAAAGGTCAAATTTCCATTATGTTAAATGTTCACAATAGTACTGAACATTCATGTCAGGCTGGCTGGCTGCTGGCTTGGAGACAAGGAAGTGACATTAACACTATTTTACAGATGTGACTTAGGACACCTATAAAGATTAAGTGACTTATCCAATATCAACAAGTCAGGACAGTGCTGCAACAGCATGAAATATATCATATTAAGCACATGATTCAGATGTGAACCTTACAGATTGATATTTTTTTGAGTTAGGCAAACGCTGTAATATACATACAATGTTATCTGCCAGTGAACAGAGCTACACTTATCAGAGTCACTGGGCTTGCAATCCGCGAAAGAGAGAACATGAGAGACTCCACAATGTCAAATAGAAACAGAGCAAGATGTATGCCAGGAAAATGGCTAATATCAGAGCTTGACCTCTATTCCAGATGGATTTTTCTTTTTAGAAACATTATGGTAGGGTATAGTGTGAGAAGCAGGCTTTGTAATTTTGGAGCAACTTCGGTTGCAGCAGGGAAAAGATAGCTGAGACTGGACTACAAATATTAAAAATGTGATTTTTAATAATATAAGTACAAAATTTTATTTCTTTATACAACTGTAATGGAATTTGGATCAAACCGCTAGAATTTATTTAAAAAACAAAATAAAACAATGATATAAAAACTGTAAGGTCTGAATCCAAAGTTTTTCCTCTAATAGTACCAAATACCACAAGATACAGATTATTATACAAATGTGTACAAATTTTAAATACAAATACAATAGGATTGGATTTTAAAGGAAAACAAAAAACAGGTCCTCATCAGGATTCCATTACTGTGTACCAATGACAATGGTAGGAATGACTTCTTTCGGTATTAACCCATGTCTCCAAGGGCCCTCCTTCATACCCTGTGTCCAACAGGAAACTTCCAGGGGTACACATGAGGTGCGGTACAAATTCTAACACGAAATCAAAACAAGATTTCTGTTCTTCTTGATTTTGGTTCCCAAACATTCTTGTCTCCCCAATTAAAACTCAAAACTGCTCTGAGCTGAGAAAGGCATTCAGCAGCAAGAGTACCCTTACAAAACAGCCCGGTAACAGTGGCGGGGAGAAGGGAAGGAATTAAATAGGATGCAGGCTGGCTGCACCATCCTTAGTGATCTGCTTGGATGCTGTGGCGCTCCATCTAGGCCTGGGGAAGAAAGCAGTTACCTCAGAGCTGGTTTTTGGCAGGGAATCTCACACCACACTTAAAAACAACCCCGAAGCGCTCAACTGTCTTTGGAACTAGGAAGCAAAAGTCTGGTTCTTTGGAAGTAAGGGCAACTGGGAACGGAAACATTCCTTTTTATTTTACTTTCTTGACATTATTGAATTATAAAGAATTAGAATCCTGACATAATGATTTCTTGTTGAGGCATGATACCTTAAAATGTAGATGGGAGTTTTCAGAGGAAGGAAGTGAGGGGAGAAATAACAGGTCTGGGTCTTCCACATGCTGTTGCTGGTGGAGGCTTTTGTTATTAAATTATATGTACAGAAATTTACAGGATAAATTAAAATCTAAGATTTTTTAAAAGAGTTAAATACACATAATTAAAACACACATTCACACACGCACATAAATAAACCCACATGAGAAGCGAGTACTTTTTTTGCAATTCACTCGTGTGTGGAATGCAGAACACGGTGTATCTGCCCACCAGGGGAGCCAATAAGATGAACCCAAAAATCCCTCCGGGCCAAGTTCATCTTCCACAACCACCAAGCAACTAGCAGCGGAACCTGTGAAGACTTGGTGGCTAAGTGCTGTCAATGGAAGATACCAGCTCTTCGTTCTGCAGACCAGAGATTCTGGGTCAGCTTACAATATACCCCGTTCAACTGGTGGCACTGACAGCTTTACCCTCTCCAAGGCGTTTTATGTTGCCAAGGCTCACAAAACTCCTTGGCCCCTCCTGAGGCTGCCAATAGTACCAATGATTACAATAATTTTTGAGACATGGACACCTGTATAGCAGGAATTGGAATGAACCCTATACTAAGTTCACCTAAGTCATAGCAATCACTTTAAGATGAGAACGGTTTTATTACCGCCCACCTGAGTCACGTGCAAGTTGAAAGGCTTTGCACTTTCAGTCAACTGGCATCTTCCCATAATCTTTCCTATTACACTTCAGACTGTAAGACAGGTAAGGCAAATGGTCAGTGATGGGTCTGGAGGTACAACTGAGTTTGGAAAAAAATCCCATTTTAGCTGTCTATAAAGAGATGCACTTGGCACCAAGTACAAGCCCCCAGCCCCCAAGTTACATTGATTTTTTAAGGCAGATTTATCCACCACAGGAGGAAAAAGAATCCCAAGCCCCTATTCCTGCCAAGGTTTCCTCTCGGCTAATCCTTTGCCATTTCATAAAATCATTAAAAGCAAAGTAGTTACAGTCCTATGTATACATTGTACATTATATATATGTGTGTGTGTATATATATATATATGTATGTATATAAAAATTTAAAACCTACACCCGGAAGCCAGTGAAGGATTCCAGAACAGTCCTATCTACATAAACCAGCAATGGGGTAAGAGAAGGTTTCTGTCCCAGGATTCTCTGCTGTCACAGTCCAGGCATGATGTAAGCAATGTTGTCTAGAGTGTTTGACTGCAAAACAAAGGGAAAAAGGTCAGTTGAAGAGTAGTATACCTTAGTTCCCTGACACACATTTCGTTGCTCAGGGGAGAGAGAGGAGAGAAAACGGGGAGAATGAAAATGACATCCTGTTGTCGGTCATGCTAGGAGCTTTTCTGCCGACTTCTTCCATTAATCCCAGTAAAAAAGAGGCAGAAGACTCCTGCACTTTCTTCGTGTGTAGAAGAGCAAACAGGAAAACACAGGAGTTGCATAACCTCAAGGGCTAGAATAGAAATGCCTCTCCCCAAAGGCCTGTTTTAGGAAATGGCACGTTTTCTAGTTTCACTAAAAGCATGGCATGCGTTCAACAACAGTGTCGCGTGCCTGGGCCGATATATGAAGGGAGTGCTATATGCCAGGAGGCCTTTGGAGCTTGTACCTGATAGAGCTCATTAAGGCAGCTCCTCTCTGGCCCCCAAGGGGTCTGGCCCCAAAAATCCAAGGAAAACTCACCAAGACCTGTTTGGGACAGCCATTCAGCTCAGGTAGTTGTGTGGTGAGACACGCCAAGGGGCCCAGCGCACAGATGATGGAGTCCAGGAGCACTGACAGGCTGCCCGACACGGCCACCATACCCTGAAAGAAAGCGCGTTAGAGGAGAGGGGGTTGTAAGGCAAACCACAGCCTCAACGCTCCCCCCATGTCGGGGCTCATTTCCTCACATGCTTCTTAAGTCTTAGGCAGTTCTATGAAACTGGCAGCAAAAATGGAAGGTATCCACTTTGATACCTTTGTAAGTTGTTTAAAAAGAAAACTTTTGAGGTGGCCGGTTAGCTCAGGTGGTTAGAGCACAGGCTGATAACACCAAGGTTGCTGGTTCGATCCCCACCCACATGGGCCAAGGAGCTGCGCCCTCCACAACTAGATTGAAACAACTGCTTGGCTTGGAGCTGATGGGTCCTGGAAAAACGCAGTCTCCCAATAAAATAAAAAAAAAAAAAAGAAAAGAAAACTTATGATGCATTCCCAGTTTTTTTTCTATATCCCTTACCCGTCTTACCTTCTATGCAACCCTGGGTTAGTCACTTATGGTTTAAAAAAAAAAAGAAAAAAAAAAGCCTATACTTAGGAATAGTAAAAAATGCCTACCTATGCTGGAGAACTGCTGGGAAGATTTGTAGAGAACATGTATGCAAAAGTACTTTTCTTATGAACGTCACAAATACAGCTCAAATGGGATAACTGAGAATTCTATAGCTACACATTAACATTTAATACAAACATGCACATACTCCATCATTGTGTGGCTTTTGATAGCTGATGATATCTTTACTGGATTGAACTGTTCACTCTCAAAAAGGAGTAAATTTGGTTCATTTCAAATTTTAACATCTTGTACAATTCATATTGTCTACCTCTCTGAGATTCAGAGAGATAAGAAATAAGACTGCTTGCTGCAAATATGGCTGCTCAGCTCTTGATAATCCGCTTCAACTAGAAGTATGGCGAGGCTGTGTCACCTAGGGAGGCCACAGGGCAGAGTCCTTCACAGACTGAGCTCTGGGTCAGGACCACCGGGGCCAGAACCTGGCTGTGCCACTCACTGTTTTTGTGCCACGCCTTACTATACTGTGCCTGTAAAACAGAGTACTAACAACATCTGTGGCATGAGGGGATAAGTGAGATAACAGATACAAAGCGGTTGGGATGGTGCCTGGTACATGGTAAATGCTCAAAAGCCTCAGCAATTAGTACTGTTATTATTACCAACATCCCCACTGCCCAAACTGCATTTCTGGCTGCCTGCTAGTTCTCAGTATGCTGTCATGCGAAATACCCTAGCCTTCCTCCTAGTGTCCCTTTAGAGATGCTGGCCTCACCACCGTTCCTACAGCTGCCCAGTCTCCAGGCCTTGCCTGACTCTTCCTTCCCCTCGTCCTCCTGTCCAGTGTAGAGCAGGAGCTCCCCTTCTAGGGGAGGCAGGACAGCAAGGGTTTAAGAGCATGAACCTCAAGCCACCAAATTCAAGCCCCTCTTTCAGCACTTCGGGCTGAACTCCAATTAGTTGCTTAACCTCTCTGTTTCTTTTGCAAAACTGGAGGAATACAAACTCTGCCTCTCAAAGGTGCCATGTGCATTAAATGAAAAAATGTATATAAAACACTCTGAACCAAAGCTGGCTGAGTAAGCATTCAATGAAAGTTAGCTATTAGTAATATTATTCCATTACTTTTACCCTATAGTTAATTATAGCTAATATTTTTTGTCTGACTTTCCTAGTGGATTATAAGCAACTTGAGGGCAGGAACAAGGTTCTATTCCTTTATAAAAAGATTTTATTGGGGAATTGGGGGAGGGGAACAGTGTTGGGGAATTGGGGAAGGGGACCAGCCAAGTTGTTGTTCTTCAATCTTCATTGTGGAAGGTGCCAGTCGCCATCTGGCTTCCCGTTGGCAGCTTGTGGCCTCTAAGCTCAAGGTGCTGTGTTCAATCTTAGTTGCGGGTGGGCTTAACCATCATCGCATGCGGGAGTCGAACCAGCAGCCTTGTTGTTAAGAGCTCACACTCTATCCACTGAGCCATCCAGGCGGCAGCTCAGCTCAAGGTGCTGAATTCAGTCTTAGTTGCGGGTGGGCGGAGCCCACCATCAAACTGGCAATCTTGTTGTTACACCAGCTGAGCCATCCTGCCACCTGCTGGCAGCTCAGCTGCAGCTCAGCTCGGGTGCAGCGTCACTGGCCCATGTGGGAATCGAACTGGCGGCCCTGTTGCTCAGAGCCCGCGCTCTTAAGCCAACTCTTAACCAATTGAGCCACTCAGCCGGCCCTCTATTCCTTTTTATAGCTTCCCAATAACTGCTGGTGTCTGCATATAGTAAGCGCTCGGTAAATATTTGTTGAATTAATTCAAATCTTTGTGATATCTAGACTAGACTATTGTTATAACTTCTCTCCAATTCTGGTCTCTTTTCACTCATAATCTCAATAGAAGATATTCTCAGAGAAAACCAAATGAGAGCTCTGATCACATTACTCCCTACTCAAAAACTCGCAGCAGTTCCCGGACAGCGAAGTGTAGACCCTTCAGAATGCCCGTGAAAACCCTCTGTAATTCAGGCTGTAGCCTTAATAGTCAGCATTCCTCCACCGTAAGCATTGGATGTTCCAGTTTTTCATCATTTTAACAGTAAAACCCTTTTTCAAATAAAACTTATGTGGAGCCCCAATATATAAAAGAGGTAAGCGATCTGGTTAAAGTGTTAGTGTGGGTCTTACGGGGCCTTCTTTCACCTGTCTCTGCAGAAGACCTCGAGGCTGAGAAAGAGATGTACAGACATGGTTTTCTTGGTTTGGAATATCTCTCTTCAACGTCTCCATGAGACAAATGCCTGCTTCTCTATCCTTTCAGGTCCAGTTGGAATACCACCGCCTGCTCAGAGAACTTCTCCCAACGCTCTCTGACTCTCTCGGCTCTCTAACATCGCTCTGACTGCCTCAGCTAGCGCATAACATCAGGATGCAGACCGAGTTAGGCGTGAGGCAAGCTGGGCTCTGTTACAAATAGTCATGTAAACTGGTAATCGTCAGTTCATTTCTTTAGGCTTCAGGTAGTCAATCTTTAAAGGAGCAAATTGTAGAAAATCAATGTTCCTTAAAGTGTAGTATGTAATTCCAGATGGCACATAGGTGAACAGTAATTATTTTGATATACATCCATTTTGATGCATATTAGAAAAATAACAGAATATCATATCCATGATATCAAGGATATCACTGTGAAAGCATGGACAGATTTATTTAAATAAAAATGTAAATAATAGCATAAGTGGTACATGAAAATTGCAAAATTGTGAGGATATATGCAAATAATTAAAGTCTGGGAAAAAGTAGAGTAGAGGGGGAATGGAAACCACTACTAATGGGCCTGGGGTTTCTTTGGGGGTAATAAAGGTGTTTTGAAACTAATAATGAGTCCACAATTCTATGAATATACTAAAACCCAATGAATTCTACATTTTGAAAAGGTGAACTTTATAGTATGTGAATTATATCTCAGTAAGACTGTTATATTAAAAAAAAGTGGACTAGAGATTCTGCAAAATTCTTTCCCCTTTCTGGCCACTATGTATATGTAACTTGTAACAACTGCTCACAGAAATTGGCTCCTTTTAATTTGCTAATTATATATCTATTCTCTCTTTCCAATTAGACTGTAAGCTTCTTGATGGTAGAAATCTATCATCATGATGATTTCTATCATCAGGAAGCTATTCAGATTTTCTATTCCCCCAAGTTTTTGGAATAATGTCTTGATACTCAACAAACATTAGCTAAACTAAGTGGAAATATGAGGAAAGATCTGGACTATGGATGGTACATAAAACAAATCATGTTTAATTTAAACTTTTTAGGAAACATAAGAATGTCTAAGTATGAAAAATAAATGAGGATTCTGGGATATTTTGTTCTGGAAATAGCTATATCCATTCAAATAGCTGTTTTGACACTTGCTAAATTTTTGAATATAGCCAAAGAGCTCAGATACAGCTTCATTGCTGTTGGCCTTTGGCATTTTATTTGTTGAATAATAATTCAACTTCCACATAGAAGCAAGTGAATAGTTTTATATTCCCACACTGATTTCTCAGCTTAGAAATGGCTTTGGTAGCTTAGACTGCTTTCTTTGCTGATGTATACTATTAGAACCCAGTGGAAAACTGAACTACTATACTACTGAGTTAGCCAAAGGGGCAATATGATTAGAAATTGAATATGGTAATAGAAATGGAACATGACAGCTGTGCAGGTTAAGTGATTTTGAAATTGAAGCTTAAAAGATCTCCCTGGGGCACAATGCACTATATAATTCACGTACAGTACAGAGTAATGAAGAGCTTGAGAATCTCAATTTCCCTATTTGCCACCTATTTTCAAAAAAGTAGAGGAATTCTCAATTCTCTATACAATCTGTCTATTAAAACCTTGCTGGAAATGTACAGAAAAATTCAAACTGTCTTAGGAGTACAAGTGATCAAAACTTGCATGGGATTTGTACTTGGTTTTCCCATTGCATTTTTTTTTTCCCCATTGCATTGTTAAAAAATGAAAAATAAGTTACAGGGTTATATATCAAGTATATCTCCATAAAACTGGAAACAAAGTTTTAGGGTATTCTGACTTCTTTTGTGCTATTGTTTCAATAGTATGGGATTAGTGTCAACTTTGACTCCAAATCTCTAGGTGTTTCTATTACCAGATGTCTTCTCTATCACTGTCTCCTGAATACCTGCCATAATCTAGCATAAAGCAGTTGCTCAATGAATATATATGGAATGCATGAATGGATTCAGATGATAGCAGAACTGGAGTCATGCTGCTGACAGCTGTGCTCACCTCAGTTTCCTGCAGGCGGTGTCCGATGAGGCTGAGGGACTCTCCCAACAGCTGCAGATGAGCAGCAACATCGATGGGCTCTGTCTCAGGGGCTTTGGCCGGTGAGGCAGGTAACAGCATGGTGGTGGGCGGGGATTTCTTTTGGGGTGACAATACTGCAGAAGAAGCTGAGAACAGAGATGAAATAGAGAGATCAAGCTTGTTATGGCCTTGAACACCACAAAAATGTCCCTCCAGATCTTCCTTTTTCATGAGCTCCACCAGGCATTAGCAAAACTATGGACTGTGGGCCAAGTCTGGCCCATGACCTATTTTTGTATGGCCTGTGAGGTAAGAATAATTTTAGATTTTTAAATGGTTATAGAAAAAACAAAGAATATGTGACAGAAAATGTACATGGCCTGCAAGACCTAAAATATTTACTCTCTGGCCCTTTACAGAAAATGTTTGCTGACTGATTTACATTTCCTAAGTTATTTTTGCAACCTCTAAAATTCAGTAATGAAGCAGGGCCTGGTTGGAACCCCTGTAATAGCGGCCTTGCAACGTCCCTGGCTTCATCTTTTCTTGACCTAGAACTTAAGGATAAATCAACCCCCTGTGGCTTGAGCTTGGACTGTCCCCTGTCCCACCTAATTCCCTGGCTTAGAAAATTACTCTGAAACTTATGATTAATACCCTTAAGCTTATTAATCACAATCTCCATGGTCTACCAGGCTACTCCCATCATTGTTGCTGGGTTGCTGACTCCACCAGAGAGCCACGTTGCCAGAGGGAAGGCTCCACACAGACCCCCGGAACCATCACGTAGCCTCTGGGGGAATGCCCAGATTTTCCCTTAGAAACCCCAACCCGGTCTGAGAATGTTAAGGCAGTTTTTGGAGGTGTTAACCCGCTGCCTTCTCAGATCACCGGTGCTCTGATAATAAATGCTGATTCCATAGCCCAACTCCTGTTGGTCTATTGGCTGAGCGGTGCAGGCAGCACGAGCCCTGGACTCGGCTGGCCTCCGGTTTCAGTAATACCTGGGTATCAACATCGGCTTCTAACATAGGCTGCTCTCCCAATTTCTCAGAAAGGAAGGAAAACTGACAGTGCTCTACAGAAAAGAATTCAAAGCAGGAGAGGGATGTGGTAACTACCTTTTACTTTCATGGAACCTTCTGAGCTGGACGTTTTTCTTTTCACAGTTGTAGCTTCTGCTTTGTTCTGTTTGTGTTGCAGATACTGAGCTTTTTGCTTCCAAATCTGCAGTCAGATCAGGGCACAATAAAATAAATTGAAAAGGACAAAAAAGTAAAAGAGAAAGCAGTCATGGAATGAAGACAAGAAAGGGAAGAGGGCGGGGCAGACACTGTTAAGCTGAGGGCCACAGAACAAGCTTCATTACAGCGATTACAGTCATGGCTGAGAAGGGGACTACAGACATCCCTCAGTGCTAATGGTCAGGTCTCAGCACTGCTTTTTCAATCACTCTAAGGTCCAAATGTAAAGTCATAGAGTAAACATTTGGCTCAGAATAATGTCCATGCGGTTTAAATGTTTCTTCTAACCTGCTGGTTGGCAACAGCAGGATAACACTGACACAAAAACAGAAACTAAAGATAAGCTACCTGGGTGAGAAATATTTCAGTTGTTTCACCTTAGATGAACTGTACCTTAAAGCAAGATGGTAATTCTAATTCGGAGACCACCTTCCTGTCATCCTGCTGGAAAGTGACCATGAATGGTTCAGATGTAACCATTTATCAGTGTCGTACTAGCTTCTTGATAAAAGGGGACACTATTTGGCAGTGGCTGCTGAGGAGGGTGACCTGGCCTGGAACCTGGTTACCTAGTAAACAGAGTCCCATGTTTTTATTATTTGCGGTGACTATTAAGTGGATGACTTTCCTCAGTTCTCAGACCATGGCTGAGTAGTAGGTGTTTGTATAATGGAACTTTAGAGATTGTCTTTTGACATTTTAATCACTGCCCAAGTTAGGTCATCTTTTGGCTCAAATGTAAGGTTGTTGCAAAAAATTAGAAGAGGTTAGAAAAGACAGCGTCCCTGCAGCTAAATCCTCATCTAGAATAAACTTGTACCAACCAGTGTTAATGTCCCCTTCTACTAAACTACTTTCCATTGTTTTGTCACATGCTTCACCGTTTTCAGCGTTGTTTGGCTGGGTGTCTATAGGAGAATCGCACATTTTGGTATGTGCATAAAGCAATTCAAAGACGTGCTCGTAAGAAAGTGTACTTACCAGTTTGTCCTTTTCTGGCAACTGCTTCCACACCTCTGCCAGTTTTTTACTAAGTTCCCCAAAATCTGGCAAAAAGAGTAAAAAACCTAATAAAGTAAAAGTTTATGAACAAAACAGAAGATTGATGAGAGCAAAAATTGGAAAAGGTTTTGAAAATGAGATTTAAATAGCACAAGATTCTTTCAGAAAACCAAACCAAACCCCCTCAGTTTTCCCGATTCTTTTCTATAGGAAAGGGGCTGTTTTGGTGGTCATGAGGTAGGCTTGAATCCTCACACATCGGCTATCTAGGGATTTATTCCGTAAGCATCTTTCTAGTGTTTTTTAATTTGATTGCATGATACAGGGCTTATCATTTTAGGTTAAAGAAAATATGTAGAATTTGATAAAAGATGTTAGAATTTTACTGAATTGCTGAGAGCTCAGAACCCAAGAAGGATTTCCCCAGAGCAGCTCAGGAGCCATCCTCCGGATATACATGCTGCTCTTCCATTTGTAGAAGTTCGGGAGGCTATTTTACACCTTAGGCAAATGAGAGTTACAGAGGTTAAGTACCCTGTCCAAGGCCTGCAGTGTAGTATTTTTCTCACCTCACTAACTTCTAACATAGAGATACGTATTAACAATGTAAGTCATCTCGCTATGACTCCACATCCAAGGGCAGTTTTAGGAAAAGGGCAACTGTGGAATCTTGGAAATCAATGACTGCATACTTATGTACTGGGCTTCATAACATTTAATTTTACGGTTTCCTGTTTTATCAATTTAAGAGATCTAAATAAAAAGCTTATCTCTTTTATGGTTGCAGTGAACCCAGATAAAATCTAAAGTACAGAACTGAGGGAAAAAAATGAGATTTGTGTTCTTTTAATATGATGGGAAGAGGCTGTGTGCTAACTGGCTGAATTGATTGCACTGCTTCAAAGATACAAATGGAAAGTAAAAAAACAAAAGCTCAGAAATGTTCTTACCTATACCTGGATGGTCAGCCACAATGGTGACACGATACTCTTTACAGAACACCTGGTAGGCCGACATATTCTTCTTTTTTGGCTAGTGCCACATAAAAATAGAACAGAGTAAGACTTAATTAGAACACACTTTGAGTAACACAAAGTGGGAAAGATACTTTTTCATCAAGGAAAGAGTTCTAAACTACTGACCAGCTTTCCTAAACATGAAAATTAATTTTTAATCCATGTTACTTATCACTCAGAGATGACTATCAGTTTTACTCTTTGAAGGTAAAAAACCCCCAAAAAACACATGCTAATTTTTAGATCCTTCAGATTGTTGCAGCTATGTAATAATTATTTGTAAAGCCCTTCATTCTTCCTATATGTAATCCCATGTCACATATTCTTTCAGGAGTAAATGCTAAGAAAATTTCTTTACCTCTCCTGGGAGTTTCTCAAATTTTGAAATAATAATCACATAATTTCTCTTTAAACTTTGAAAGCCAAGAGCCAAATCTATGTTCTTTTTGTTCTGGTTTTAATTTCTCATCTTATAATTTCCCTGGTCCTGCTTTACTGTCACTGGTAGTTTATCGTTATGTTATTGGATCACATTCTTGTGGTCCAAGGTGAGAGGCAAATAAATAACACAGACAATTCTTTGGTAGTCAGTGTAAGATGAACCTCTTTTACTTCAACAAACTGCTGTGTGCTACCTGAAGCATGTTTATTCTTCACTGTATTATGACAACTCCAAGCGCAAAGCATGATTTTTGAGAAATAACCAGTTCAGTGAGAGAGATTAAAACAAAAGATACTATCTATTATCCATTTTACAACTATCCAGTGACTGAGGGAAAAAGTTTTCCTACCTGAAAAGACACAGTAGATAGCATCTGTCCATACCTCTCCTTTCGAGGATGAGAAAAAGGAAACTCAGAATAGAGACTTGCCCGGGTCCCACAGCTAAGCTAGTGATGACTACCATGTAGGTAGCCTGACTTCCAAGGCTATGGGATTATGGGCCAAAGAAAGAAAACATGTTGCTTCTTTACAAAAAAAGTTACTATTTAAAAAGAAAAGATTATCCCTTTATATTCTTTATCTAATAAACTGAGATGTTTTCAGTATGGCTTTCCTTTAAAACTTCATCTGTAAGTATCAAAATATGATGAGCCTCCTCCATCTCCTCCCAAGATAGTCCTTTCTGGGCTTGCAGTTATTAAAATGACATGAAGGTTCGGTGCTTTAAAAATTACTGGGAACTTCTGTTTGCCTCAAGAGTCAGATTTTTATGACCGAAAACAAACCAACAGACAACACAGTCCTGTCTCATGACTTGAGAGTTGCATCTCGTTTTAAACCTGGCCACACGCTTTGTTACCTGACTTAGTACTTAACGCTGTTGAAATAACTAATAACTACCCTCAAAAGCCAAAGACTGGCCGGGACGGATGACAAAAAACCTGTGTGATGGCTCTGACTTTAATTCTATAAGGAATTCTGAAACCATTTAGAGGAATGGAAACATTCCTGTAATACCGTCTACAGTAAATGCTTGGAATGAGAGGGCACTGCTTTGGATATAAAAATTGTGGCATGTTTGTTACAAATTTAGCTTCAACAATTTTCAACTAATCTTTTTAAACAGCTTATCCATAGGTCTGACATTTACAAGAGTACACAACGAAAGAATAATTTGTGGAAGTCTATACAAAACCAAATCTTTCTGAGCTGCAGAACCAATCTCACCACTAAATACTGACAACATTAGAAAGAAAAGGTGCTTGAGAGAGTTCACAGCTCATCTGGTTGTACTATAAAACTCGCAAGGAGTTTTAATAATGTTTCTCAAACATGATGTAATACTGCAAAAGGTTACTGGCTCCCTACTCTGCAAGGCTATCTACAGTTGTAACATAAAATTAAAACTAACTTTACAAAATTAACCACAACTCTTGGCCAATATATATGGTTCCAATACACATACTGAAGAAAGGGTTCCTCTTATAAAGGACATTATTCAATTATGTAGAAAATAAACTATTATTTGTCGAGTACCTGTACTGGGCATAGTGAATAGTTAGGTGGGTGAGCTCAAAGCCCAGATCTTATACTAAGGTCATTAAGCAGCACAAAATAGTGACAAACACATGAAATTTAAAGTTTAAAGGCCCATCATGTTTTCCCAGCTTCACTGTATACTATTTGATCCTGAGTAAAACACGAGAAGTGGATGGCTCTTCTGATACGTGGTGTTAAAAGGATTTCAATGGCAAAAAAGGAAAAGCAGAGTAAAAAGGCAACACAAGAAAGAAACCTATCAAATTACTCTGTCATTCATTTATTAATAAATATTTATTACAGTATCCACTATGTGCCAGACATTGGGAATATAGCCAGGAATCAGAGCCATAATCTAACAGATAAGACACATAAACATGTTATTACATCAAAATGCAATGATATAGGGAAAGCAGTGGATGCTACAGGAACATGCAATAGGAGCACCTCACCTAATGAGGGAGTCAAACAAAGCCTGTGGAGGAAGCGCCATTTAATCCAGACCTAAAAACTGGTACAATTATCCCGATGAAAAGCAGTTAAGAGTGTTCCAGGCAGAGGAAACATATGGTAGCGTTCATTACACAGAGGTGAGAAGCAGGCAGAGCCCACAGATCAACACTGTGTCACCTGTGTAAGAGTACGGACTCTACCGGGAAGAAGCGATTCAGGTATTTTAAGCAGGAAGTTGCATGGTTGGGTTGCACTTTGGGACCATGGTGAACAGACTGGAGAAGTGCCAACGCAATGGTAGGAGGACCCCTCAGTGGGCCGCTGCAGCAGTGCCTGGGACGGATAACGATGGCCTACAGCCAAGCAGTGGGGCTGAAGAGAAGGAAATAAATCGGAGAGGGGGGAAGGGACAGGATTTGTCAGAGGTGGTGTGGCAGAATGGAGAGCCTGGGCTTTGGAGGCCGGCCGATCTAGGGCAGCATCCCGACCACACGCTTTGCTAGTTACACAAATTACTTCATTCCCCTGAGCTTTAGTGTTCCTGTGAGTAAAACTTGGAAATATCATTTTATTCAAAGGCAGGAATTAATCAAACAGTATTGAGCACTTCAGTAGGTACTCAATAATATTATTTCTGTGGCAAGCCGACTTCCAAGACGGCTCCCAAGATTTCTGCACCCTGGTTTACACACCCTAATGTCTTCCCCTTGAGTGTGGGCAGGACGGATGAATATGATGGGATACCGACTCTCATGATTATTTTAGTTAAATGGCAAAAGGGATTTTGCAGATGGAATTAAGGTCCTCAGTGAGTTGACCCAGTTAATATAAAGGAGATTATCTCGAGTGGGCCTGACCTTATTAGTGAGTCCTTAAAAGAGACAAGATGCAACAGCAGGCACTCGCCTGCTGGCCTTGAACTTGGAGAAAACAAGTTGCCATGAGTTCTACATCTGCAAGAAGCTGCACGCTGCCACCAACCTGAATGAGCTGCCACCACCTGGACAGAGGACCTGTAGGCTCAGATGAGAACCTGGAAGAGGTGGCCCACACCTGGATCGGTTTTGTGAGAGCCTGAGCACGGAGCCCAGCTGAGCCCTAGCTGGACTTCTGATGTACAGAATTGTGAGATAACAAATAAATGTTGTTTTAAACTGAATTTGTGATAATTTGTTACGTCACAAGAGAAAACAACTACAAGTTCTTTTCTATTCCCTCCGTATTTTTCAAAATAGAAGTTGTGGCATCCAAAAAGCCAATATAAGTTTTTCTAAACAGAAAATTTTGGTGAAGGAGCATTGAGTGAAATCATTTGACCTAAATGAGACAAACGGCTTTTACTTTAAACATTTCATTTAAATAGTAAAGATCCCATTTGTACTCTTTGTTGGGTGAAGCCAGTCCTGTTTAGAGATGTTATAGAGTTATGGGTGCTGTATCTCCTGTGCTGATTTAGTAACAGCTCATACCCCAAAATGCTTTAAGTATTCTAACTAAGGCTCCGTCTAACTAAGGGGGATTTGAAATCCTCCTTTATTGGGCCCAATATACAGTGGAGGGGTACTACAAACATACACACACACACACACACACACACACACGTTTACCTAAGTTCTATATTTGGTCATTGGGAGTGGGGTGGGAGAATGGGTGTACACGTGTTCTGGATCAATTATTCTGGGAGATTCCACAAGGATCTATTCCACGGAGTATGACAAGAACATAGATCTGCTTTCCCCAGGTAGTTCCTGTATGTCTCTTTCAGTGTGTGTAACTAACTTACTACTGATCAAGCCTGATTCTGTTTGTAGCTACATTAAAAAATTATACAATTATTGCTCCTGAGCATATGCCAATGACTTCATCTGGTGCCGAAGAGAGAAAAATCTAGCTGCTTTGGGCTGATGACATTCTGTTGGACTCAGAATCTGCTGGCCTTCATTGTGAAGCCTTCCTAAGGGATTTTCAAGGGAAACTGACAGTTTTCACCTTATGTGCTGACCTTTGAATCTAACCAGTGTGTAAGATACAACTGTAGTCTGTGGACCTAAAAGCTTGGAATTCAAACTTAAGGGTTAAAATTTTTCCAGGGCTCAGACATTTTTTCTGAATTAGTAGTTGAAATGCACAAATAATGGATGATCTCCATACATACAAAAGATTTCCACGTGATTCTAACTGCAAGGCCAGTATTTCCACTCTAGACTCTCTCATGCAAGAAAACATATAGTGTTGCAAGTGCATCACAGTGGCTGCATCCGGAATAACATGAACTCCCCTTTAATACAATGTTAATATTTTGAAAACTTGGATACTTATTAGTAGCAAATGACTTGCAACAAGTCCATTTACTAAGTGTGACTCACAATGTAGTGCTATTAGAGTCAGAACACCGTTTTAAATGTTTCATGACATTTGTCAAAATACCAAGACCTTTCCAAGAGCAACTTCTTACTACTCTTTATAAAGCAGTCCTGCTTAACTCTTCTGGGTCACAGAACTCTTTGAGAATCTGATGAAAAGCCCTCTTCAAGCCCATCCATGACTCTAGTTTAAGCACCTGTTTTAAAGGATAAAACGTCTGGGGGTTAAGGCAAAACATGTGAATCTTAAAAATGAAATTCGGTTTTCTTCTGCTGACGACAGGGACCTGATCTCCTTACGGATATTAACACTGTGTAGGAGACCCAGTTATAAAAGCTTTAACTGTGGAAACTCACACAAACCCCCTAACAACCCTACGAGGGTAAGTGCCGTTATTACTGTCATTTTACAGATGAGAAAACTGAGATCCACAGTCATATATTTAGGGACTGGCGGGACCAGCCTCTGAACTCACTCATGGCTTTGGAGCCTGTACTCACAACCATTACACCATCTGACGCTCTTCTGAATGAACTTGACTGAGCTCCCTAAATCTGATCTGGCTAATGAAGAGGTGCCAGAGAACTAGGGTTTCCATACCAAAGCTTTTATTTTAACCGTTCTGAATGGAAATCTTTCTAAAATGTACTCTATACCTCTGTTCTCGCTAATAACACACCACTGAATATAATTTAAACACTCTTTCTGTAGAGTGGAAAGAGGATGGATCCTGCAATCAGGAAAACCTGGGTTCCAATTCCTGTTCTGCCAACAGGTGTGTCCTGGGCAGATAGTTGCACTTCTTGGAGCTTATTTCTGTGAAATGGAGATAATATCTATACCTCATTGGGTTCTTGTGAAAATTCACTGATATACCATAGATAAAAAACTTAGGGCCGGCCGAGTGGCTCAGATGGTTAGGAGCTCGCTCAGGAGTGCGAGGTCTGAGCAACAGCGGTTTGAGTCCCGGCCCGAGCTGAGCTATGCTGAGCTGCCAGCAGGTGGCAGGATGGCTCAGCTAAACAAACAAGCAAACAAACAAACAAAAAAACTTAGTGCAGTGCTTAAAACACTATGGAGTAAAACCTCTATAAATATAGCTATTATTGTAATTCACTAATTCTTCCTCAGCACTACCACCTTTTTCCTAATTCCGATTTGGCCTCAGATGACAGCTCCCCCAGGAAACCTTCCCTGCCACTACCAGGCTGCTTGTGATCCCTCAGCACATGCCTCTGTTGGGGTTCACCACTGAATACTCTCTCACCTCTCTTACTACACCCAAAGCTCTTAGAGGGCTCATACTATCTTATTCATCTTCACCTGGCAAGTGCCTGGAGCGACGAAAGTGCAGAATAAACATGTACTGAACGAATAAGCAAGTCTCAGAATTGTGCATAAAAAGGCCAGAGCACGCGTTCATTTGTATTACCTCGTCTGAGCTTCACAACACCCTTATAGGTGAAGGAGGCCAAGTACTAGTTCGCTGGTCTACACAGAACAGGCTCAGAGAGGGGTCACATGACTTGTCTCTAGCACATGTTCCCTCCCCCAGCACCCACGAAGCGCTCCAATGAGCTGTAAGAAACGCGCTTTACAACATGTGCTTTTGCTCCTTAGAGATCCTGTTTTCTTTTTGGTTCTTAACTTTTTCCAAAAGTGAGATAACTGCAGAGTTTGCTTCCTAAAAGGTGGTGGTTCTATTAACAAGCAAAACCAAACCAAAACAAAACCATAAAACTGTAGTTTCCTTGCTTAGTCTAATGTGAAATGTGAGTGGTTGAAAAAAAGTTGTAAAGAGATGTTTTCAAGTATATTTTATGCTTCTGAAGAATTTAGGATGGAAGCAACTGTAATTGTAACAACAGCTATTTACTGAGTCATGCTCTGCGCTAAGCGTTACGTTTCACCTAATTTAATCTAAACCCATTTTACAAATGAGCCGAGAAGTTGAGGACGCAGCCTCGAGAGAACAAAGCCAGTGAGCAGCAGACTAGAACAAGAATCCGTCGGTTGAATTCGAGCCCCGGCTTTCTTTCGGTCACTTCATTCCACTCTGCCTCTTTAACTTAAAAACATCTGTATGTCTCCACAGGACTGATTTCAGACGGCAGCACACTGTTTGGTTTCCTCTGACCCAGAACCTCCTTTTACCCTCGTCAAAGGTGCGTCATGCCGCTGCGCAGCCGTTGGTTAGTGTTAGAAAGCCATGTGGCCGAGCGGAAGGAGTATAGGCTTGGGGTTCAAGAGTCTGCATGAAGATTCTGGCTCCATGTCTTCTCAGCTTCTTCCTGTCATATGGGGCTAATGATACCTATCAGTCACGACTACTGTATGTGTCAAGTGCCCAGGAGAGCCTGGCACATAGCGGGCACTCAAGAGATGGCAGTTACTAGCTTTTACCACTTATTGTTGCTGTTGTTCAACCTCAGGTTGACCAGAGAGAGAATTTGTGTACCACCATCACGAGTCTTGCTGCAGTTCAGAATTTAGCTTATTAGACCAGCAGCAACGCCTGAGTGTGCCAGGCACCAGGCCAGCCTGAATTTGCTTAGAGGAATGTGAACATTCTGGAACATACATATAACTGTAGGGCATGCTTCGCGAGTGGCAATATCAGATATCATCTTAAGTGGGAGTGGATGGGCTTTTACTGGTTTAGTAAAACTCAAAAGTAAGGCATCTTTGGACTATTACCTGTCTGCTCACTCTCTTAACCACTTAGGTATGCTGAATCTCTTGATGCTTACATCTTAAAGTCAAAACCTAACTTATCCTCTTCTCCCAAATCAGCCATTCTTTTTGCTTCTCTAGCTGTATACAGTCCTGGCCGCAGCATCTAAGGTAGGAAGGGCGCACTGAAGCCCTTAGCATCCCTACGAGCAGCTGGCTCTCCAGTCTGCTCACTGCAGGCTGAGGGCACACCAATCCTGATGCATTCCTTTCAGCCTCTAGGCAGCCTTTTAGGTAGTTCTTTTTTATACTGAAACAAAACCTAGGAAAGGATATTTTTTTAAAGCTCCATAGGAAATTTTTATACATAGGTCAGGTTTTAAAAACACAGTATGTGGGTGCAGCCAGTTAGCTCAGTTGGTTAGAGCGCAGTGCTCGTAACACCAAGGCTGCCGGTTGGGTCCCCACATGGGCCACTGAGCTGCGCCCTCCACAACTAGACTGAAACAACTACTTGACTTGGAGCTGGTGGGTCCTGGAAAAACACACTGCTCCCCAATTAAAAAACAACAACAGTAACAACAACAAAACACAGTATACGTCCCATAAGTGTTTGTTGGATAAATAAATGACTATATTCAGAATATGACTAATTCAGGTTTGGATAGTCATGACCAAATATTGATTTATGTTTTTGCCATAAACTATAATTCATTTTTCACTAGTAACTGCCAGCCACATGGGGGAATTATAAATAAGTCCCTACCCTTGAGGAAACTGTAATTTTATTTTCCCAGGTACCCAGGTTCAAAATCTTAAGGGACATCTTTATATTCATTTATGTTTCTGGCTTCCCAGACCCAAGCCCAGCTGTCAGGTCTTTGCAGCATATCTCCTGATTCTGTCTCTATCCCTCTTTCATGACTGACCTTGGTCTCTAATAACCTCCTGGGTGGTTGGTCTCAAGTCTCTCAGTCTAAACCACCTGGTACAGTTCTATCATTTTATTCTCAAATTATCATTTAGAGCATATCTATACCCTGCTCACAACCCCAAAGTGCCCACTGCCAAATCCTTTATTTAGTATTTAAAATTCTCTACAGTTTGCTCTCTGTAACCTGCTTTTTCACGTTTTCATCCATATATTCATTCATTTGACATGTATCACAAAATGCTTATCAAGGACATTGAGTTGAAGGCACTCATAAGGTGACTAAAAGAGTCCTTAACGGTGGCCAGGGGCTGGGGGGGGAGGGAAGGAAAGTTAGTGTGAGGGAGGCTGGATTGGGGGAGGGGTGAATAAGTAAAAAAAAAAAAAAAAGAGTCCCTAAGGAGTTAAGACATCTGTAAGGAGTTTACAGTCTTTCATAGGGGAAATGGAACATGTACCAAGGTAACTTCAATATAAGGACAAAAATAAGTGCAGTAAGAGAGAGGGAGCAAGGTGTTATGGGAGTACAGAAATTAATTCTGATTGGAGGGTCTGACGTCTTAGAAGAGGTGGCATTTGGTTAGGTCTTGAAGGGAAGGCACAGCTTCAATGTGAGAAGGGGAAGAAGGCATTGAAAAAAGTGAGCTAAGGAATGGAAATAAGAACGTATGGGAAACAAGTTTAGCTCCCACGCCTTGTATGAAAGCAGATTAATAAGAGGCAAAGTTGAAAAGGGAGGTTTAGGGCTAAATCACAGATAATTATGAAAGCTTGGCCAAGAGTCTGGACTTCAATGTTTATTGATTCAACAGGTATTCACGGACTATC
>NW_017731421.1:70522-71537 GCF_001890085.2 Hipposideros armiger
TCTTGGGCCAATGAGCTGTGCCTGAGCTGAGCTGCCGCTGAGCTGCCAACAGGTGGTGAGAGCACGTGCTCCTAGCAACAAGGTTGCCTGTTTGGCTCCCACATGGGATGGTGGGCTATGCCCACCGCAACTAAGACTGAACTTGGCACCTTGAGGTGAGCTGCCACCCGGGTGGCTCAGGGGATAGAACACGCACTCTTAACAACTAGGCTGCTGGTTTGACTCCTGCATGGGATGGTGGCTACGCCCACCCACAACTAATTGAACACAGCACCTTGAGCTGAGTAGCACGACTGGACTTGGAGCTGAGCTAGCTGCGCCCTCCACAACTAAGATTGAAGGGCAACAACTTGGCTGTTTCCCTTCCCCAATTCCCCAATAAAATCTTTAAAAAAATTAAGGAAAAAAAATTCATAATAAAGTGTTGTGTGTGTGTGGGTTGACTGGTAGGACATGGGGAATATAGAAGGAGATGGATGAGGAGATGCAAATTTGGGAGTGTGAGGTACCCAAGGCATCCAGGTAGGAAGATTTATCAGGCAGGGAGAAATGCAGGACTATACAGAGTTCAGCTACTTTGCAGTGCTACCTTCTAAACATCTCCCCCATGCGTTCCCTTCCACGGAAATCCTTTTTCTGCTTTAAGCTTTCTCCAACCATTCTGCCCTCCCCCATTTGGCACTGTAAGATTCATTTGTGACATTTTATCACTAGAATGGAAACTCTTAGGATAAACAGAATCTTACACAGACTATATACTATTTCATGAAGCAATTTTCAAACAAATGAATAAAACCTGACTTAGCATTTGACTATCCATTTATGCTCACATTGATTCTTGGCTTAGAGATATAGTTTTGTTTTTTCTTTCCAAGATATATATATTTTCTTAAAAGACACTCTTTGCGGTGGGGAAAATAACTTGTACCTCAAGTACAGACTGAAATGAAACTGCCATTCCCAAATTCTTAATAATATGACATGATAAAAAATATGGTGAATGTTTAAAAAAAAA
>NW_017731421.1:71694-84756 GCF_001890085.2 Hipposideros armiger
AATAAGGTGGATGAAGACACACCATAATGTTTTTATTTGACAGAAATTGCTGTATCAGAAGCGATGTGTGACATGGAGCCTTTCTGTTGTGATCACAAAATATGGTAAATGCTGCTGCTGAGTGCCATCCAACGGAAAGGCAGGGATCTTCAATAAGGGAAGCAGCCTGTCGAACCTTAGTAACAGTGTGTGACAAATTTCAACTTGTTCGGTGCAGTCAGTTGGGTGTGAGCTACGATTGAGAGAAGGTGTGTTTTAAAGTGTGCCATAAATCATCCTCCACCATGACAACGCTCCGTGTCACACATCACTTCTGGTACATGTCAATTTCTGTCAAATAAAAACATTACGGTGTGTCCTCATCTACCTCATTCATAGGATCTGGCACCGTGTGACTTCTGGCTCTTCCCAAGTCAAAATGATTCAGGACATCGAGGCAGCCACGACAGCACAACCAAAGACACTAACGAAAGAAGACTTCCAGAACTGCTTCAGAAAGTGGCAAGAATGATGAAATAAGTGTGTTCGAAGTGAGGGGGAGTATTTTGAGGGGGATTAATGGCAATGTCTTTTACTGCAATAAATTTTTTTTATTTAAGCATTCACCGTATTGTTTGATCACACCTCGTATATTTGATTTTCTCTTTCTTAGTAGCTTTTCTTTCAGATTTTATCTGACATTTCATTTTGTAGAACTACAAACAAAGGAAGAAAATGGAGGTCCTTAGTGGCAAAACTATGATAATTTTTTTCTTTCTACTATTCTGAATTTCTCAATTTCTACAAAAATAATATATTCCCTTGATAACAGGGGAAAAACTGTTTATCTTTAAAAGGGAGACTGTAAAGACATAGTCACTGGCCCCTAAAGTACAACTACTAGAAAATTTCTCAACTTGTGAAGAAAGAAATCAGGCCAAGGTGGCTGACTGCTCCTCTTGCCTCAGTGGGGCGCTCCCTAAGGTCAGCAACCGGGCCCCGCTCCTCTCTGCACCTCCTGGCACTTACTGTGGCATTGGGCTTGGTGAACGGTAAGCACTTGGTCACCAAAAATACCAGAAAGCAACCAACACCAGTTAGTGGAAAGCCATTAGCTCATTCTGTTAACTTGGTCATGATTCTCCTAATTTTGAAAACCTATTTTTCAAAATGAACTCACAGAATACCTCCTCATAGCTCTCAACTGCCCCAGGCAGACAGCACTGCTGAGTGAAAGAAATGGGGGCTGGCTCCTTCTATGAACGCTAAGTACCATCAGAATAAGCCTTGGTACTCCTAAATCTATGCCTGGCACAACGGGACAACAACTGTGTTAAGAAAACCTACAAATAATTGAGATTGCTCCTATTTTTGTACCAGACTAGGTCATTGGTAATACAGAAGGTGCCAAAAAAAGTATACACATTTTAAGAAAGGAAAACTGTATTAAAATTGTAATACTCAATATATACCAATAACAAAAGATGAATACAAGTCAAGTTTCACTTCTGCAAATACAAGAGGTGCTTAAAGTGGTTCCCATCAACGTCCAGACCCTTCCGATTATGGCGAACTACTGCTTGAACAGTGCTGACCAGTGTCTGCTTGCATACATTTTTTTGGCACCCTTGGCATTTTAACTTTGTATCATTCTAAGAGGTTTAGCTTGCTATATTCCCAATGGTTCACCTGAGCAGCTTAATTCCAGGTCCATTTATTACCATCAAGGAGAAACCTGCTTCATGTTTTATCCCCACCACACTTAAAAAAAAAAGTTTTACCTTTTCTCCCCTTTCTCTATCTCTGTCCTTCTCCTCTTTTTTCTTTTTTTTCTCACTATGCCCGTCCGTGTGGAGGCCAGGAAGTGGTGGGGGAGGGGCAGCTGCTCCAGAGCAGGGGATGCTGGGAGGGGGGCCGGGCGTCACTGTGCCCTCTCCCATCGTGGCAGCAGAAAGCCCTAAACTTCTCTTGGACTTGGAGTGGCGTTTCTCTTTATGCTTCTCCTTGTCCTTCTTCTTTTTGCTCTTTTTTGACTTCTTTTTCTTCTTGATTTCCCGATAAGAATCATCTATCACTAACTCACCAGCCTCTAGCTCCCCACCAGAGGATGAGTCTGATTCTACTAGGATAGGTTCAAGCCCTGAAAGATCCAGGTTAGCACTGTGGGGTTCTGGGAACTGAGAGGCATCAGATCCACAGCCTTCGGGGCCAGGAGACGAATGTGGGTCTGAGGATGATTTGTGCTTCCTCCGGGCTGTTTTCAGAAAGCTCTGTAACTCGTGTCCTAGGAGTAAAGCACCTTGCTCATCCCGAGCCGACTTCCTAGAGGATTTTTTCACAGTCGCTTGCTGACAGGGGTACTGAAAAGACTCCTCATCAACCGAGCTGCTTCCCTTCTCCTTTGGTGAGAGAATCAGTTTCATCTTCAAACCGTCAGGCTCACGGAGGGTCAGTGTCTCAGTGTTCACATAGAGCGGTTTCATTTTTTTGGATTTGTGGGAACCACCATCCTCCAGGGACAGTTCCCCACTGCTTCCACTTACTTTCTTCCTGTGGTGTTCCTTTTTACTCTCTGAATGGCTTGAAGAACTAGAGGATTTCTCCCCTGGCTTTCTGGAGGGCTTGGAGCTTGCTGCCAGTGGGGAAGTGATAGCTTTCAACAGGTCCATAGCTGTATCAGCAGACTGTGGGCTGGATTTCTTCTTTTTCTTCTGTGACGATTCCAAAGACGAAATATCTAGAAATAATCAAGAGAAGTAGTGTCCATATCACAAAGCAACTTCCGGCAAGTTTCCTCTCTCACCCGAAACACCCAACTAACACGAGGAAGCAGCTAACAGGAATAACTCAAGGGGAGGCCCTTCAACCGATTCCCAGCCTTCAGAGGCGGTGCCCCTGAGCGGCTTGGCGTGGTGGAGTCTGCCTCTGACCCTGGAGGCAGTTCTCGCCACTAGAGTTGTTTTTCTTCACCGAGTCTTCACAAGCACCAAAGACAGCATTGAAGAATGTCTACAGCTGTGGGGTTACGAGCACAGTCGACCCTGAACAACACGGGCTTAAACTGCGCAGATTTACATGCAGATTTTTTCCAATAAATACTATAAATGTATTTTTCTCTTGCTTGTGATTTTTTTTTTTTTTAAAGCTGAGCCATCCTGCCACCTGTTGGCAGCTCAGCAGCAGCTCAACTTGGGCCGGGCATCGAACCGCTGTTGCTCAGAGCTCACACTCTTAAGGGAGCTCTTAACCAACTGAGCCACTCGGTTGGCCCTATGATTTTCTTAATACATTATCTTGTCTTTGGCTTACTTTATTGTAAGAATAAAGTACATAATACATATACAAAACATGTGTTAATTGATTGTTTATGTTATCGGTAATGCTTCCGATCAATCATAGGCTATTAGCAGTTAAGTTTTTGGGGAGTCAAAAGTTATATGCAGATTTTTGATCCTGATGCTGACCTAACCCCCATGATGTTCAAGGGTCAACTGCAGTTACAATCTAGATTACACTGCAGACGGAATATCGTTTGTTTGTGTTCAGGACAAACCCATTCTAGTAAAGAGTTAGTCTTGTCAGCTATGTGCATAATATAGCTAAGAGAAGCTGGTCTGTGAGTGGATATGCACTGGATTGAGAAGTAACCCAGAGGGGCAGGCCAGAGGGCCTAGCACTACAGATGGCAAAAGGGATGCCGGGTAACAATGGGCACAAGATAAGTGGATGATTGGGGAGAGAAGGAACCTGGTACCTGGTGTATCACAAATGAAGACTGTTCTTCTATGCTGAATCCTCCAAAATACCAGCCCTCCACCTCTCTCCTCCTTCACACTGGTTTATCGGCACTCAGAACAAGAACCACTGTCCTGTTAAATAGGCCACTGAGTCAGCAACATCTGGATCCTTTTCCCCTACCCCGACTCCAAGAACCAGTGATGTGTTTACCCCACCTGCGGCCCTGTCCCACCCTTACCTCCATAGTAGTAATCATCAGAGGAGTGCTTCCTCTTCTTCTTGTGTGTGTCCGTCCCCAAGAAGTAAAGTTCACTATCCTAGAATGAAAGAGGAAGAAGAATTGACCAATAAGATGAGGCAAAAGCAGTGTGGAACTAATCTTGTTTTTTGATGATTTCTGACTTCAGAAAATTATAAAGATAGATGTGAATGATGTTTACTTTTTTTTTTAAGTTTTTAAAAGAAACTTCTTTCTTCAAATATTAGGAATATGATATGTAATAGTTTAAAACTTTCCTAATTCAAACGTTTAGAATTTACCTTTAACTTCTTCTTGGAAGAATTCCTGACCTGAGCAGCAATTTCTTCCTCTTCCCTTAAAAAATCTTTGTAAGAACGTTTCTTTTCTCGTTGACTTCGGCCAGCTGCTAGTCCTATGTCCTCAAAGCTGTGATCACCATCAAAACAATCTGAGAAGCACAGGTTCATTTGGGAAGGAAATGAGAAAGTCAAGTAAGTAACAGCCAAATCACCACATATGTAATGCCACAGTCCCTCCATTTCCAAATTAAAATGCTTCCTTAAGTCCACTGGAATACAGGGCTAGATCCAAGGGGACAAGAGTATTTCTTGATGACATAGCTGCAAATACAAGAACCGAACCTGAAGAAACAAAGGTTCTACGCTATGCAAAGGCCCAACGTGCATCCTCAGACATGGATTCTTAGTTGTGATCTGGCAGGTGGACACAGACTTGCAGAGGTAAGGCTGAAAATAAGGATTCAGGTGCTGTGCTGCTCTGTGGGAGTCCAACAGGTGATTCCTATCCCCAGACTCCTGCACACTGGAGCTGGCAAGGACCACGAGTGCTGCAAGGGATCACCCCAATAGACTATTTCAGACTCTTGTGTTGGAACCCTGTCTTGGTTTTCGTTTCCATGGGCCCAGTCTGGGGATGACGTGGAGGCTTAATAGTGCTCTGGGTCATCACTTGGGAGTCCAGGCTGTGATGGCCAGTCCTGGTCTCTATGTCCATGGGCTGCAAGGATTGAAGAGGACACACCCTTTGGAATGCTTCTCAGAGTAAGGGGTCATACCTTCTTTCTTCACGGAGTCATCATAAGCCATGGCGGTCCTGCAGGGCCTTTGAGAATGTGTCACTGTGTCCAGGCTTCTTCCCGTCTACAGGACCAGGCCTGAGAAACAAAGAAGGAAAACCCTCCTGTAATGCGAAATCACTGTGGAGAAGCAACCTTCCAGGTGGAAATGCGTAGTGATCCAAGGGCAGACTGGAAGGGCAGCAAGGAATAAAGGAGTGTCTTGTCACCTCCTCATTCTGTTTGTAAGTATATTGGGGTTGAAACTGTAGGAAGTGCACTTGGCTTAATTTCATTTGATTCGTGAATTAAAGTCGTTGTTTGGGGAAGTATATGAAATACCTCCCACATAAAAAAATACTTCAAAGTTAATGAGAATTTCTGAAATGCCAACAGGACTGACAACAGAGAAAGGGCAAAAAGCGACATTAAGTCAGAGGGAGAGGTTCAATTATGGTTACAAAATGCACAGATAAGCAGGATGCAGAGAAAGATAGATTATACCACACATTCGAGATCATAAATTCCTACCATTTGGATTGGTGACAGGCTAAAATCTATGTATTGCAATTTAGAAAGAAATGATAACATTATAGGGACATTAAAGATCTTTAGAGCATATTTTTTTTGTCTGCATAATGTTGAGCTATATGATATGAAATGGCTCAAAATCACAGAAGTGTAAAAGTAGGTACACTTCTTCTATTAGTTGACCATATGGTAGCTTTCACACTATCAAGCCTTTATCAAAGGCCAGGTGAAAACAAGGAAGAATTATCATTTGTCCACTGGTGATAAAAGTTTTATGATTATTAAGTAATTTGAAAAATTACTATGATTTAAATGCTCTAAGTATTGCCTTGAATTTGTTAAAATTATTTTTTTTTTGGCATTCAATTTTATATGTCCATTTTGACTTTGAAGATGACAAGCCGTAAGTTGTACTCTAAGGCAAAATTCTTCAAATATATTATGGACAGGCAATGTCACAATTCCTGCAGGGAAGGTCTTTAGAGGAAACTTAAAAAATTATATACTTAAATATATTGAAAATGTTCTCATCCACTTAGTGAGATGCTTAAAAGTTGATCTGATTGGTCATTTATTTAAATTTTATTTTACCTTTATTACTATAATGGGCTTTGGAAACGTGGAAGGACGCTTCAATGAGACATTGCCAATCCTTTCACAAAGGTATGGATATTATTAATGTAACTTTTGTGAAAGAAAAGATGAATTTAATTAACAAGAAAAACTTTCATATGAGTTATATTTAAAATAAATGAAAAGGCTTAATTGTATAAGTCCGGTAAAATACAATGCATAGATATGTCTAAGTTGAAAACAAAAAATAATTATTACCTAGAATAACTTACAAGTAAGATTAAGGAAAGAAACACAAAAAGCATTTCTTCACTTCTCTAAGAAGTATAATGAAGAATGGACTTGGTCAAGGTAAGAGAAGCTAAAGAAAAGAAACAAAATGATCTGAATTATTTTAAAGATAAACTGGAGAACTGCTTGTTCAAAGGCCTTTCCATAGGAAATGAATGGGATACAAGGTCAGGTCTCACGTAGAAATAGTATAAGGAAGCAAGATACATAACGTAGCTAGTTTCTCACTTTTAGTATTAAGCATTAAACTTTCTCAAATAGAAATGACTGTCTTCCCCTTTCCACCCAATTGGCACTGATTCCAAAAGGGAGGGTGTGTGCGCGTGTGTCATACGGAATGATATCCATTCATTTGAAAATAGTATATCATCTCATTGGCACTGAAATATCAAGTTTATTAGAAAAATATATAGATCCCTTTAGTTTTCATAGGCTGATAATGCCAAGAAATACTGCAACTCGAGATCTCAAGTTAAATGTTTCCCAGGCCAAATGAATTCTGGCAAAGAATGCTTGAGAAATAATGGGGAAAAAAATCTTAAATAGTCAACGTCATCAATATGGCCACCATCTGTTGTCAACAATATGCATTTCTATATGAAGCGGAGGCAGGTTCTGAGGCTTATAACCATGGCTTTCCTTTGTTAACACCAAAACTAACATAAAACAGAACAGTCAAATAGGAATAAGTACCTCTGAAGACAGTATGAGAAATAAAACAATGGCTTCTTACTGGACTATGAAAAAGGGCTCATTGTCTCATAACTGACTGCTTTGAAAAACAACCAGTGAATTTAAAAAGTTGTGCAAGGGAACAGAAAATTAGGAGCTGATCCTCAGAGGCACAAGCCAACACAGAAAACATGTGCTGGTGTTAGCATCATGTATTAGAATTAGGCCTGCTACTACTTAAATTTTCATAAAAAACACTGAAGAGCATTTAAAAAATTACAGGATTAAATAACCTGTAAGAAAAAAAATGAACGTGGCCTGAAGGCAAGCTCCATTCACTAAAAAAACTGGGACAGCCACAAGCTTAAAAGTCTAAAATTAAAAACACAATGGACTATGTCACTCACAGCTGGGTGACCACTGCTGGACCCTGAATTTCTAGGTTCTTTAAAATCAGGATATTACTGCAGCCTAGGGGTTAGTTTTGGTTGTTGACTCATAGAAATTGAAACCAGATAAAGAAGTCTTAAGCAAGAGTGTGGAAGAAAGGCAGAGTTAGGGCAACATTTATATAAGATCAGGTGACTCCCCATATTCCTTCCGGGTCTCAAATATTATCCATGACAAATTCAGAGTTCAGGGTTAGGCAGCAGGTTGTGAGGGTTAGTGAAAATGAAAAATGTTAGGTTTGATTTTTCACATTAGAAAACAGAGGCCATAATTAATTACATTAAATGTTGGCAAATATAAAACAGGTGTTAAAACCCATTCTCCTGAATGCCATAATTTTGGTTTATAGAATTCAGTGTTGTCAACTTCAAGAGGCAGGGATAATTTTATAATTCTGTTCCTCAGTATGCTAAGAAATGACAACATAAGTAAAAGTTCATTATTCAATATTATTCATGGAAGTAAGAAACATGCTGTCATAAAAACTGTGTACTTGTGAAATGTGCAAATTGTTCAACGGCTCTTTTGGGACTTTTCTTCAGGACATGAAAAAGGGGAGGCAGAGGTGCTCTTCTTGTAGATAAATATGTTCTTCATGTTCAGGCACAGCTTTCCGGATTACCCAAGTAATTAGGAAAATCCCCCAAATCCCCAATAAAGTACTGTGCTCTTTTGAAAGTCCAAATTATAAATACTGCAAAAAAAATGTTTCAGAAGGTGACTTTCTGATGTAATCTGAGCCCCAACAATCACTAACAAGTTTCTTCATCCCAGAATGTAAATGAGTATTGGAAGAGTGAACAAAAAGTAAACCCGGGCACCGGGCAGGGAGCGAAATCCTAAATCCAGGTCTAGTCCGGGATGAGAGAGCCTTGTTCAAAATTCCGGGGTTCTCTTCGTCCAGAACTCTTTTTAGGAACTCAAACTGCCAGTCAGTGCAGAAAAAGGACGATGCACATCCAGCTGCTGTTGCCGATGTTTGAATTTTTGTTACTGTTGTTACTTCTAGGATACGAGCCGGTGATGTCTTCTCATTTTCGTAGAGATTTCCTCCAATCTCCGAACAGCGCGACTCCGAATTCTTGCCACTCCCTTCTCCAAGAACCTACCTATGCAGCACTCACAGCCCCTGCCAGCTCTGGAAGCTGCAGTTGCCGACAGCCCGACAGCCTGACAGCCTGACAGCCCGAGAGCCCGACAGCCCGGGGTGGGGATTGAATCCTCTCACTGCAGTGCAACTAAGTGGAACCACGACCACCGCACAGATCCGCTGACAACACGCATCTCCAAAAAAAAACCCAGCAACACAAATTTTGACAAGTCGCCTCCTCCAATCAACAGGCTTGACTTTGGATTTTATTTATTCCGCTATGAGGATATGTAATCAGCCACCAGCTTAACCATCAGAAAGAAGAGAGTTCGATGTTTCTCTTCTGCATATCAAATAAAGTGAATCTACAAGTAACAGCTGTGGGGAGAAATGGGCCCTTATGGGGAAGACCCCACTACGAAGGCACCTTCAAATTGGGTCACACGCCAAGAGTACACACAACACCGGGTTAATTACACAAAGAGCCCCCCGGACCACCACTTTTGTGGTCCCCACCGCAAACCAATGGGATTCTTCCGGCAATTTTGCAGCAACAGCTAGTTCAACAAAGCTCTGAAAAAAAGAAAGCTACTTGTATCCTCTCCTGCGAGCCGAGGACCCAGCCCTCCCGGCGCTCTGGCCCCAGGGCCCTTTCGCCTTGACAGCCCCAGGGACCCCGCATCCCGGGTCCCCATCAGCACCGTGGCCGGGACCCGGGTTCTCGCGTCCCCGGAGGCCTCCCCGCGCCCCCGAGGGCGGAGACGGCCCGAGCAGGGGGAGGGGCGGCCCCGGCCCGCAGGCCCCCGGGGCGGCCGCACGCCCCCTCCCGGCCCCGCAGCTTTCCCGCCTTCCCCATTTGAACAGCTCTCGCCCGCCTTCCTCCTTCGGCCCGCTCCAGCCCCTTCCCGGGGGCGGACTACGGCCGCTACTCCAGTCCCCGGCTCGGCCCCTGGGCTAGGCCGCGACGGGCCTGGGGCGCCCCCGCGGCGGTGTCGCGGGGCCCAGGCGGCGGGTGGCGGCGGGGCGGGACCGCTGCCGCCTCGCGGTGGGGGCCCAGCCCGGCATCGTGGGGGCTCCGCTTGCCGCTACCTTCACTCGGCTCGCCCGGATCCCGCCTCCGCGCCGCCGACCGCCGCCATCTTGGAGAAGGAGAGAAAAGCGCGAGCGGCCAGGGAGCCTCAGTCGAGCCCAGAGCGCAGACTCCGGCTAGCTAAGGGGAATCCCACTGGTGAAAGAGCGCCGAGCGCATCGAATGAACCGTGGGGCTTGCTGAGCGCTGGAACTAGTATTTATAGAATTTGCTCTGTGCCCAGCTTGGGCTAGAAGCTTTACGAACATTATATCATTGAATCCTCACTGCATCCTACATCTTACTGAGGTAGGTTTCGTCACATTTTACAGATGAGAAACAGGCTCAGAGAGAGTAAGTGACTTGCCCAGCGATACACAGGTAGTTGGAGTGGGAGGCAGGTATTTCTCCAAGTCTTCTGATACTTAATGCAGTGTTCTTTCCAAAAGACTACCATTTCCTTCAAGATATTTTTGTACAGCATTTCCCCTCTTTGCAAAACCTAAATCTACGCATATCAATAGCAGTGGTGTCTATTTGGGTGTCTGGCATATTTGGGCTGAGGTGGAAGAACATATCTTTAGAACAGTGCACTGTGAAATAATTTGCATGGCAAATCATCTGCATTTCTCCTCATAAGTTATTTGCATTTAAAAGTTAGAAACAGTCTTCAGACAAATGAAGAGATTTCACACACAGGAGAGAGACAGGTTTTTTCTGATTTGTCTCGAGAATTTGGACCAGTGGGTAGAAACTATAGTGTACAGATTTTGGCTCACTATGAAGAGGAACTTATTTTTCTAGAGCAGTTCAATTGTATTTGACTACCTTGTGAGGTAGTGAGCTCCCTGTCACTAGAGGAATCCAAGCAGGGGGTGTCCTAGTTATTTTACAGCAGAGCAGTTAGAGATATAGGTTGGCTTCTTGAGTTGTGAATCCCATGAGACTCTAAGCAAAATTATGTGTTTGTGCACGTGGTTGTTTTTCTAGGGTTTAGATCCCACCCAAGATTAGGAACCCCTGTCCTAGTGGTCTTGCCATTCCAGAATTGAACAGGTGCCCGAAAGTGATGTAGTCATGCTGATCATTTTACAGACTTAGAAACTGAGACCAAGAGAAGCAAGATGATTTGTCTCAGATCACACTGCCAATTAGTGATCAGATAAGGGTTAGAAGTAACCCAGATTATTGGACTCTTGGTTCAGTGCTCTTTGCACCATATCATGCTCTCTCGCCCTCTGCACTGAGAAGAATGTCAGATTCTGTTTACTCACTGTTCTTACAACTGTGAGATGCCGAGATGTTAAAACACTTGAGACGAAGTTGCTGAATTTATTCCCAGAATGTAAATGCAAATACTAAATAAAACTAGCATCATTGCCTGCTTTCCTCAACCCCCATCAAAAAGACAGGCAGTGAATTTCACCAAAAGGTGAGGGGTTGTACTTCTGGGACACCTCGCCTGATGTTAGGCTTCCCTGTGAGCTGCTTAAGAGGCTTAAGAATGTATGTCCCTCTTGTTCTTCAGTATTGGTCAAGATGTTTTCAGTTTAAGTGACAGAAACCCAATGCAAAGTAGTTCTCCAGCAAAGGAGAATTTATTGGCTGACATTATTGAAATGTCCAGTACCTTCAGGTATGGCTGCATCCAGGGAGGGACTCAGGTTTCTTGGCGTCTCTAGGGTGCTTTCCTTTGAGTTGGCTTTATTCTCAGGCTCCACGTGGTGACTCCAATGGCTCCTGGTTTTATCATCTTTACTACTAGCAGTGTCCCTGGAGAGGAAGTTTCTTTTTCCCACTTGCTTTGGCAGACGTCATGGTATTACTCTTCTTGCTGAATTGGATCATGTGTCCAAACAGAAAGCTGTCACTATGAACAAAGGCATGGGCTATACTGATTTGCTAAATCGGGTCACATGTTCATCCTCCAAATTAGACTCAAGGAAAATCAGGGGTTTTTGTAGGAAGGGCGAATGGCTGCTAGGTAGGCGAAAACAATAGCTGTCCACCCAACTGTACCCCGGTTTGGACCCAAATGCCTCATAAGTCCCATTTGTCCCATTCTTTCTTTTATCCCCCTGAGAATGGACATACCAAGTTATTGCTCACCTTAACCTCCTGTAGACCTCAAGGCAGATCACTTCCTCAGTCTGCTTTCTATTAACTTGCTCCCAATCTTGTATCACTGCATGTACATTCATTCATTTAACAAATATTTACCGAAAACATGCGTCAGGCACTGTCCTAGGTGTTGAGACTAGGACAGTGAACAAAATCGAGCCTTTGACTCCCTGCAGCTTACATTCTAGTTGGCCTGGGGGGCAGAAAATTAATAAATACCATGTTAGGTGATGATCAAAGGTGGAGAAAAATGCCGGGAGGGAGTGGAGGTGAGAAGGGTTGTTCTTTAAAACAGTGATCAGAGAAGGTTTCTCTGATGAGATGTACCCTGGAGGGTAGCTCAGCGGGAGGTGGATGAGTGGTGGAGGCCAGAAGGTCATGGCCCCTTGAATGGATGTAAGGCCTTCCTCTGAGCCTCGATGGAAAAATATTCTCTATTGAAGATCCTGTCATGATTCTTTTGTTTCTGAGCCTTGGGCAGTGGAAAAGGAGGGTCGCTTGGTAGCCTGAAATGGAGAGGAACTTGGTCACAGTGGGTTTGTGAGTAGGATGCCTTGTCCTATGATGAGTTGAGGATGGCATCTGAGATATGTGAAGACTGGATGCCCCATGGGCTGGGGTGGTTCTCTGGTCCACCTGACCCAAGTAACACTGCCCGGCACATGGCAGTAGCAGGTGGTGGCCCATCCAGTTTGGGTTTGATTTGGACATTTTCCTTTTCAGACCATTTTTTCCATGCTTTGCCATTTCCAGCTGTGTACAAACATTAGTCAGGGCCCTTTTGACTAGGAGTGATGGGACCTAATTAAAGCTGCCTTAAGAGACAAGAATAAAATTATGGCCCATGTGAAAGAACACTAAGAGCCAGAGAGAAGCTGGCCCTCTAGACAACCGGGTCCAGGGACTTAAATCCCCCGCTGTTAGCTCTATTCTCTCAGGCTGGCAGTCCCCATGGCTACAGGTAGCCCAGGCTTACATCCTTACAGGTCTCCTGACCAGAGAGGAAAGAGAGCTTTCCCACACCAGCTCCATGGGAAAAAAAAATTCCAGGGGAGAATTCTGATTGGCTGGCTTGGGGTCATGTGCTCAGTCAGTATTGTGATGGATTGTTTCTAGCAGAACCATAAGTTGGAATGAGGCAGGTGTAGTTCCACAAAAGAATGGGGGACTCTATTCTGGATAGACAAATAATAAATCCTCTGTAGTGAGGCAGTGATACTCTGTGTTCCTGC
>NW_017731421.1:88504-93157 GCF_001890085.2 Hipposideros armiger
GCAGCATCACTGGCCCTCATGTGGGATCTGAACCGGGGCCCTGCTGCTCAGAGCTGGCGTCCCGAGACAACTCTTAACCAATGCGCCACTCAGCCGGCCTAGGGGAAAGCTTCTTGACATTTGTCTCGGGAAGGGTTTTGTTTTTTTTTTTGACCTGATACCAAAGGCTCAGGCATCTAAAATAAAAATGAAAAAATGGATTGACACAAAATTAAAAAAAACTTCAGTACAGCAAAGGAAACAGTCAATGAGATGAAAAAGCAACCTACCAAATTGGAGAAAATACTTGTAAACCACATGTCTGATAAGGGATTAATATCCAAAATATATAAAGAACTCATACAACTGAGTAGCAAAAAAGATTCTGATTAAAAAAATGGGCAAAGGACCTCAAATAGACATTTTTCCAAAGAAGACATACAAATGGTGAACAGGTATATGAAAAGGTACTCAACATCACCAATCATCAGGGAAATGCAAATCAAACTACAATGAGATATCACCTCACACCTTATAGAACAGCTACAATATTATCAAAAAGTCAAAAGATAAATGTTGGAGTGTGAAGAAAAGGGAACCCTTGTGCACTGCTGGTGGGAATGTAAATTGGTGCAGCTGCTATGGAAATCAGTATGGAGGTTCCTTAAAAAATTAAAAACAGAACTACCATATGATCCAGTAATTCCACTCCTGGGTATTTATAGAAAGGAAATTAGTATCTGGAAGAGATACCTGTACCCCCATGTTCATTGCAGCATTATTCACAACAGCCAAGACATGGAAACAATCTGAGTGTCTGTTGACGAATGGGTAAAGTAGACGTGGTGTATCTATACTACAATGGAATATCATTCAGCCATAAAAAAGGAAATGAACCTAGAGGACATTATGCTAAGCGAAATAAGCCATGCACGGAGGACAAACATGGCATGATCTCATATGTGGAACGTAAAGAAGCCCACGAAAACAAAAAATAAAACCCTCAAATTTACAGTAACAGAGAGGAGAATGGGTAAGTTGTCAGAGGCTGGGGGAGTGAAGGAAAAGTATTGATCAAAGGGTAACTATGGGAGGTGACACATGTGTGAATTAGTTTGATCACTTCCTAATGGATGCATGTATCAAAATATGCTGAACACCTTAAAATACACAATTTTTTATTTTATTTGTCAAATACAAACCAAAACAAAGCCAAGAGTCACAAGCCTGCAGAGGTGTGTAGAGTTGTTCTTGGGATTCCCTTAGTATTCATTCGTAGTCTGCAGGGTACGATGCAAAGTCTAGAGTTTAGTTAATAGTGGTATACCCGTGTTGGTTTCTCACATTTGACAGACGAGCAACAGTAACGTGAGATAATAAACATTAGGGGGAATTGCAACGATGAAGGATACATGAGAACTTTCTGTACTGTTTTGTAAATCTGAAACCTTTCCAAATAGGAGGCTATTTTTAAAAAGTTATACTTGGAGAAGATCAATAACATCAATAAATCTGTAGCTGGACTGAACAGGAATAAAAAGGAGAAGGCGTAAAATACCAACACTGGAAACAAGCTGTAAAATGCACACACAGAGAATTACTATGTCTTTGCTGTGTATCTATGTTGANTGATTCTTGTCCTCCATGGCGCCCCCTCCACTTCCAAGCCTACCTCCCTGTAGCTATCAGGATAAAGCACAGCTAAGATGAGGCTATGCGTCCAGCTCATGGAATTCTAACAGCTCCGTGTTGCCTACACCACAAAGAGCAAACCCTTTACTATGGAAAGTCAAGAACTTTCTTGATCTGCCTCGAATTCCTCTCCAGCCTTGATGCTTCACATCCCTTGACACCGGCCCCAGCCAGCGACCTTCTCACTGTCCCCTAAGCTTGCGGTGCCCCATCGTGCATCCATACCATTGTTCACACATTTCCTTGTCTGTAGTGTGTCCCCCACACTCCACCCCTTTTGCCAGCTCTGCACCCAGAAAGCTCCTATTTATTCTTCAAGATGTAGCTCGAATCCCCCTTCTCCAAGTCATCCTCTGGGGTTCCCACTTGATAACACGCTTCTCTTGCTGACTTCCCATACTGCATTGCAACAATCCTTTTACACACCTTATTTCCTGTTCCACAAGGTTGGGATCTAAGTCATCTTTGTCCTTCTGGGCACATGGTAGGTATTCAGCGAATCCTTTGGATTCGATGTTGTTGAATGAAGAATGGGACAAACCATTTTTCTTGGGACTCAGGAGACAGAGATGGAAACTGCTGGGGCGAATTAGAGAAGGTGTGGTTTTGCTGAGTTTGGTTTGCTCGGGCCTCCTCATCTTCTGTGCAGACACCGCTGCTCAGACTTCAGGAGTGGGTACATAATCCCAGCTGTGGTCCATAACCTCTGCCTGAGCTTTCCTGGGCTGTTTTAAACCTTCAGATAGAGGCAAGAGGTCCTTTGTGTCTCTCATCCAAACTGTGGAGATATGGACCTGGGGCCATGCCTCCCGCCGTGGGGAGGAGCTTGTCTGAGAACATGGGAAAGACACAGAGAGGCTCCAAGATGCTCAGTGTCTGGATCAAGCCATCCCCTGCCCCTCCCAGGCCTTATCACGTGAGCTCAGAATCTCCCTTCCCCTTTTGTGTAGCCTGGCTGGTCTCTCCTCTGCTGTTTGGAACCCAGAGGTGCTCTCGGGTCCCCAGGCTTCCGGAAAGAGGAAGGCTTTGAGCTAGTCCTTGCCCATGGGGTAGGGTGTAGTGGAACGGGATTGGGAGGGCATTCCTGGTGGGAGAAGTCAGGTGAAAGGAGGCGAGGAGGCTCAGGGCCGCATCATAACCTCAGAATGACAAGCAGTGGCATGTCCTGGCCTTTGGGCCAGGTCCTGGGAGTGCTGGGGGAGGGGGGGCCACGCGGAGAGTTAGTCCTTAGTCTGGAAGGGCCGGGGTCAGCCCCTGCCTTTCCCGCCTGACCTGCCTGCCTTTCTCTCCCACTGCGCATTGCTAGCCTGTGGTAGTGACCCTTTATTTTGTCTTTCCTTATTTTCCCCCACAGGAAAATATTTTAAAATTATATTTCAAAGTACAAATGCCCATGTACTCCAGGATTGAACAAATGTTAACAGTATTCTACTTATAATGGCTTTGGTTTTTAAATTTTATTTATTATTATTATTATTATTATTATTATTATTTTAGGAAAGAAATCATATGAACACAGTTTAAGCCCCATCCCTAGCCCCAGCACCCATAGCTCATGCCCCTCCTCTTCTCAGAGGAATTGAAATTGGTATGTGTCCTTCCTGTCCCTGTTCTCATCACAGATATGCATGACAGGCAGAGCCATCTAATGGTAAGGGCATTAACTCAGGAGCCAGACTTCCTACGTTAAAGTCAGTCTAACTCTGTTTCTTTCTAGCTGTGTGACCTTGAGCAAGTTACTAGACATCTCTGGGCCCCAGACTGTTTCTTCTAAAAGTAAAAATAAGGTAAGCAAAGCACTTACACAGCAGTGCCCAATACCTGGAAGGTGCTATGTATGTTAGCTATTATTATCCGTGAATAATATAGGGTGTTACATTGCACTGTACAAGCACTGTTTTACAAAGCTACGTAAGTGGTAAAGAACCGGATGTACCTGTTGGTAACAACTTGTGTTTTTCATTCAAAATTACATCTTTGGGAGTCTTCGCTTATATCCAAGTTGAAATAACAGGGAACAGATTTGTCCTGCTGCCTTTAACAATTAAAAAATTCTGGACAAAATATATGAAACAAGGGATTGTAGACACTGGACATCAGGCAGCCCAGGACAGTGATCTCTGAGATATGGGAGACAAACAAGGTGAGCCTTACGATTATCTCGGCTTCCTGCCGGAAGTTTCCAGACTGCAGTGTAGGGCAAGGCAACCCAGGTGGAACCTGGTGGTCTCCTTGAGTTAAGGAGATGGAGCTGAGAGTTTGGGAAGTCAAGGTGGCTGGGATTCTCAGGCAGAGGACGGAAGAGGAGAGTGCTGCTCAGAGAGAGAGAGAGAACTCTGGGGCTCTACAGAGCCCCCCTCGAGTCTTTAGCTGACAACTGATTAGCTCACATGTGCAAAGAAACTACCTAAGGCCGGGCAAAGAACTGCTCAAAGGATTAGAGAGGGTGTTCTCTGCAGCTCATGCAGGGATGGGAACAGTTCAGGTTGCCATTAGCCAGAATGGAAAAACCTTGTCATTCATGGGATATGTGCTAAAGCACTCAGTAGTGGGGGAGCATTAGCCCCAGAAGGCTGTTCTGACCCCACCTAATAAAGCTTAAACATAAGCCTTGAAAGGATCAAACTGTTTCCAAGTAACTTAATTGTATCCTAGAACAAAGTGGGAGACTATAGGAATACAAACTATCCAGTGCTCAACATGGTAACCTTCACAATGTCTGGCATTCAATAAAAATTACTAGGCATAGAAAGAAGCCAGAAAACATGACTCATAATGAGGAGAAAAATCACTCAATATAAACAGACCCAGAAAAGACAGAGATGTTAGAATTAGTACATAGGAACCTTAGAAATGGAATTATATTCCATATGTTCAAGAAGGTAGAGGGAAGATTAAGTATGCTAAACAGAGACATGAAAGATATAAAAGAAACTGAAGAAGTCTTCTGGTTCTGGGAAGTTGGTGTAGATATACTTTCCC
>NW_017731421.1:96407-98112 GCF_001890085.2 Hipposideros armiger
CATCCTACAATATGACTGGCCTGTTCTCTTAAAAATGTCAATGGAAATCTCTGTACCCCCCTCTCAATTTTGTTGTAAACCCAAAACTGCTCTAAAAAAGCCTTAAAAAATGTCACGAAGCGTGCATGGATGCGCACACGCACGTGCGCATACGACTGAGGAACTGTTGGCAGATTAATGGAGCCTAAAAAGACATAACAACTAAATGCAATGCATGATCCTGGATTTTCTTTTGTACAGATGACATTATTGGGACAACTGGTAAATCTAAATGAGAGTCATGCAGTAGACAATAGTATTGTATTTATGTGAATTGCCCGATTTGGGTAAATGGACTGTGGTTACATAAGAAATGTCTGTGTTTTTAGGAAATATGCACTGAAGATTTGGGGGCAAAGGAGTGTCCCATCTGCACCTTACTCTGGATGGTTCTGAAGACACTGCCCAGGTGCTCACCTCCATGAAGAGAGCAGCACAGAGAGAAGGATACATGTGCACATGTGGGGGATTGGGGCGAAGGGTACCTGAGAAGTCTGCATTCTTCTTGCAACTTTTTTCTAAATCTGAAATTATGTCAAAATATAATTAGAAGAAAAAAAGAAAGAAAATGCCTGTTTAGCTCCACTCATCTCTCATCTGTGTAGGGGGCCCTCCCCAGTCATTCATTCACCCTGATTTTTTCCAAAGCCTGCGATGGCCCATGAGACAGGAACATGCTAGGGGGACTCTGGAGGTGAATAAACTCCCACCTCACTCTTTGGGGTTTGCAGAGTGGTGCATGAGGTGTACACACACACGCACACACATGCACACGCACACACACACGCGCACACACACAAGCACCCTCTCTACCCTGCGCAGTTTAACTGGGGCCTTCGTGAGTGCATGACATACTAACGGTGATTTCTTCAGAAGAGTTGATGCAGAAGCAGGAAAATATGTCAACATCAATAAATTTTCCTTGAAAAATAACTGACATATCAAAAGGCCCTTTGTATATAGCACTTCCGTGTGAGTCCTCTTAGTAAATCTTTAGAACCACCCTCTGAAATAGACACTTTTATTTAGATACATCTTACTTACGGGAAAGGAAATTGAAGCTCAAAAGGGTAGTTACTTGTCTCACATCAAACTACAAATAACTGTACATCCAGATGTTGCTCTCTGAGCCTCTAATGGTTCCACAACTCTGGTGTTGGGAGGGTGGGGCTATAGGCTGAAGTTTCCTGAAAGCTCATAACCAGATAGACTTGTCTGGCTTTAGGATGTGCGGGTGGGTGTGTCTGAGAGGCTCTGGGCTCCTTGAGGCGTTCCTCCATGTGTCCACTAGAGGGTGCTGCTGGCCCAATTTAGAAGTACCTACTTTCCCCTCTTGAACTTGGTGTGGTCAGAGGAATTGCTGTAAAATCCAAAAAAACTTATGCTTCAGGGTCTGTCACCTGCACTTTTTTTTTTAAACCCAATTTTGCATTATTTTTCCATATAGGGCTCTGAAGAAGCTTCAGGTCCTCAAAATCTGTATTCACCCTGTCTCATGCAAGTACTTTAATATTATAACTCAGGGTTGAGGGCGAGGACACTGTTACCCTTGAGCAGCACGGAGAGTAAATTTCCACAGGACATGGCCGTCCCCTCCTTTGGGCTCCCACAGAGCTGGACTCTGTCCTGTTTGGCCTTGACTCCCCAGTATGTAGACCACAGTATG
>NW_017731421.1:100882-103200 GCF_001890085.2 Hipposideros armiger
CAGAGGTGCTTCTGTCCTCTCCTAGCTCACCTTTCATGTGTCACAGTTCTCTTTAGACAGGAGAGTATTGGTGGCTCATTGTCCTCAGTTTGGGGGTTTATGCACAATTGGGAGACAGTAGAAAAAAACCCATTCATTGGCACAACATGCAGTACTTATGTAGTAGTTTGCTTGGCTGCCACACAAAATCCCATAGACTGGGAGGCTTACAGAACAGATATTCATTTCTCACTGTTCTGGTGGCTGGAAGTCCAAGATCAAGGTGCTGGCTGACCCAGTTGCTGGTGAGGACTCTCCTCCTGGCTTGCAGATGGCTGCCTTCTTGCTGTGTGTTCAGGTGGCAGGAAGTGAGCTCTGGTGTCCCTTCCTCTTCTTATAAGATCATGAATCTCATCATCACGGCCACACCCTCATGACGTTATCTAATCCTAATTACCTCCCAAAGGCCCCCTCTCCAAATACCGCCACATTGGGGTTCAGCATATGACTTGGGCAGCGGACATAATTCAATCCATAGCAACTTATTAAAATGGTAAATATTTGCCTCTGTCCACTAAGATCTGTTTCTATTCCTCTATTCCTTATCTAGGGAAAGATACTCACTCTTTTCATCCTGATTCCCTCCTCCTCTCATGTCTAATCAGGCATTATCAAGTCCTATCAATTATGTCACCCACGTTCTCCCTTCTGTCTCTCTGGGGCAAGCCCTCATCATTCATATCAGCTAGGACTGAGTACAAGACACTCTGCTACAGTGGCTTAAAAAGGTAAAGGGAATGAACATATGGGACTACATCAAACTTAAAAGTTTTTTCACAACAGAAGAAACCATCAATAAAACAAAAAGGAAGCCTACTGAATGGGAGAAGATATTTGTCAACGAGATATCTGATAAGGGGTTAATAGCCAAAATATAGAAAATGCTCATGCAACTCAACACCAAAAAAACAAACAACCCAATTAAAAAATGGGCANGCCCCATCAATTTTGGGGTTATGCAGGGTTGCACCATCCCCTCGTTCTGCACACTCTTCCTAGGGAACCTCATCCACTCACCGGGGGTCTACTATGGATTTCCTCATGACCCCCAAATCTCTCTGCAGCCCAAGTGCTTCCTCTGAGCTCCAGACTCATGTCTACCATTTTTCCATCGGCACCTCAAACTCAAGGCATCCAAGGTTCTTACTAGCTTTATTGAGGTTTGATGTACATACAACGTGAGTGACCATTCCAAGTGGCCACTTCTAAGTTTAACAAATGCATACAGTAGTGTAACCATTCCCACAACCATGATATAGAGCGTTTATAACACCCCGTCCCTCCCACTTTTCCTTACATGCCCTTTCCTACCCCATCTCTGGCCCATGACAACTACTGAGTTTCCTGTCACTCTATGTTGCCTTTGCTAGAATTTCATGTGAATGGAATCCTATCGTATGTGGTCTTTTGTGTCTGGCTCCTTGCGCTGAGCATGATGTTTGTGAGCTTCATCCATGTCCTGTCATGTATCAATAGTTCCTTCCTTTTTGTTGCTGAGTGGTGTTCTGTGGTGTGGATGTTTATCCACTTACCTGTCAGGGAAGAAGGCATCCAAAATTAGTCCAAGGGCCAGACAGACCTGCCTAGGTTGGAGTTTAGATTCTGCTAGGAATTGCCTGTATGGCCCTGAGCAACTGGGGAACTTCTCTGAGCCTCCCGTGTCTCAGCTGCACAGCAGGGCCACTACGTATTATCTTCCTCGTATGGTTGTTGAGAGGACAAGATGAGCTCACCCCTGACAAGCACCTGGCTCTGTGTCTGGTACTCAGTAGCTGGTTGTCCTATGAATGTACGGACCTTCTCAACCAGGTGGAGCACAAAGCGAGTATGCGCTGCCGTATCCCTCTAACAACATGGCAGGCAGGTCCTGTAGCCCGCTGGTTATTTGCAGCTAAGAACCTCAATTCCATGTTCCACTTACTGCCCCTCTTCGTCTCTCCACGTCAGGCTTGACCTGTGTTCCCAGGGACCTGCGTTGGCAGGGGGATGGGGAAGGTTGAGAGCAAAGGTTACTGGGTGGGCTCCTCAGAGGGCCCCGTGGCGACGTCCCCGCTGTCCTGCCTTCTGACGTGGGCCGGAGCTCCGAGGGGGCCCTCTGGCCGCTCAGCCCCGTTACTGGCGGTGGAGCTCACAGCTTCTTGCTTCTCCAGGTCCCTCTCCAACTCTTTTTTTCCCTGTTCAGTTAGATCTTGCAGGAAGGTCAGAAAGTCTGTGGCATTAAACAGACCCAGTTTCCTTTCTCTCAGGCGGCCTGGAGCAGATTCTGGGGTGCCTCGCCC
>NW_017731421.1:105585-113491 GCF_001890085.2 Hipposideros armiger
AGGGGAAGGGATGAGACAATACAAATTGGTAACTACAATATGGCCTCAGGGATAGAAAAGACAGTCTGGGGAATATAATCAATAATGTTGTAAATAGTTTTTAGGGGGCCGGATGGACTCATGTCTTGAAGGGAGACCACTTCATGGTCGATGTGGAGGCCTGGCCACCGCACTGTATTTCTGAACTGATGTTAAATAATATTGTATGTCAACTATAATTATATATGCATATAGTCATGGGACATGGAGTAGAGAGTGGGAATGGAGTCAATGGAATTGTAATAGATAAGCATGATATCGGGGGTGGGAGGGCAGTAGATGTTGGGAAGGGGGTTGTTACTTTGTGAGGGTGAAAAGGATAACTATTGCATTGTTCTGTACACCTGAGACTAACAATAAAATTTAAAAAAAAAAAGGTAAAAGGTATATTTATCATGGGCAGAAAGAAGCCCTGGATGGCAGTTCAGGGCTGGACCAGGAGCCCAAGGTTGTCCTAGGGAGCTTGGCTTCTCCAACTTTTTCTGTTCTACCGTCCTGAGGGTTGGCAGTGATTCTCATGGTCACAAGATAGCTGCTGCTCCTCCAAGTACCACATCCACATCCCAGGCCCTACCTCCTTCTAACTGAGAGCCTTCTTCTTGTTATTTGGGAAGGGAACCCCTCTCTAGGGTCTTCCATCTGCATCTTATTGGCCAGAACCGTGTCCCTTGGACTTCCCCTGGCTTCAGGGGAAACTGGATGGGTGAGTGCTTCACTTTCCAGACTCTAGTAGTGCGGGGTTTGGTGGGGGGCAGGGGAAAGGGGTGCAGATGGCTTTGGTAGCCAGTGTCTGTTACATCACCTCTTACCACAGCTAGCACATTAGGGAGGGAGGACAGAGAAGGGAAAGAAGCCACGCAAACGCGTGACTTCCGGGGAAGCCCCAGCGTCAGTCTGATTCCGTGGGGAGCCCTGGAGTGTATATTAGACTTCAGAGCTTGTCCCCAGCCGTCTCCACTCCGAGCAAGGTCACTAGGCTTTCATACTCTCACATCAGACGGTCTTTGGCTAGGAGCTGCCCCAAGGGGGCTGCAAAGCTGCAAAGCCACTAGTAGCTCAAGACAGGCTTTCAAAGAGAGTTTGCCGGTGCGGCCTTCACAAGCTAAGTGCCTAAAAGCTGGCAGAGGGGCACACAGGACCAGCAAGAGCCATGTGAGAGGACAAGGGTGGGGCACTGACGGTGTCCCCAGGACCCTCTTTACTGGGCTGGTTTTATTTTATTCCCCAAGTTGGTTTTTCCAGCAGTCAGCCGCCTTGTTTATCTTCATAGCTTTAATCTTCCTGGCAGTCCATCTCTTAAACTCCCTTCCAGGAGGCCGAAGCCAGTTGCAGTTGGAGGAACAGTGTGCAGTGAGTGTCTCTCTGCCTGAGGCCACCACCATCGTCACCCCCCCCCCATTCTCCCAACATCCATCACAACTCATCGCCATTCGCATCAACTTGGACTCACACTTTGTGTATTTCCACAATGTTGTCAGCTGCCCATATAGCACCAAGAATATATTTCCCCATTTTTAGAGTGCTGGTAACTCAATTTATAGCAATTTATTCCACAAAAGCAGACAGTAACTCAACTGGTGAGAGGGGGAAAAAAAACCCCTACCAAGCCACCACCATCTCTCTGCGCTGGAAATCATTGGTAATGCAGGGAATAGATTACTGCAAGTAATAGGCTTGGTCGGCAGACGTGTGAGTTGAGTTAAATGCCTTTTAAGTAAATCTCAGTGTGAGTTATCTGTTCACTCAGACGTGCATGCATGGAGACAGAGGGAGGCTGTGTGGACAGACGGCACACACTGTCACTTTCATTATTACACACTGAGATCCTTTGTTAATAACCACCGTCAAAGGGACTGCAGATTTTCTGATCACTGTGACAGGTGGCTACCAGTGTGAGGTTGAGGCATGCATGCATTCATTCATTCATTCATTCGTGCATTCATTCGTGCATTCATTCGTGCATTCATTCCCCAAGCCTTTGTGAGGCCCAAGATGTGCCAGCCATTGAGCTAGGCATTGAGGCACAAAGATGCAGAGATGGATCAACAGATCAGACAAGGTCCCAGCCCTGGGGAGCTCAGAGTCTGGTGAGGGCGGCGGGGTACAAAGCGACAAACAGGTCAGGTGATGAAGTGTTTACGTTCTATGAGAGTGGGCAAGGTTGTGGGCTCTGGCTTTGAAGCTGGACCCTGCCCCTTGGGCGAGATGCTTAGCTTCAGTTTCCTGATCTGTAACATGGGGATAGTAGTTCCTAGCCAAGAGGGGAGGGGAGAATTAAATGACAAATGCATAGCAGAGTGCCTGATTATAGTAGGTGCTCGATAAATGTTCATTGTTGCTATCATTATTACTGACATTTGTACAGGCTCAACGTAAGGAGGGTCAGAAATGGGTTGTTTTGTTTTGTTTTGTTTTTAGTTGAGCCATCCTGCCACCTGTTTGCAGCAGCAGCTCAGCTCGGGCTGGGAATCGAACCGCTGTTGCTCAGAGCTCGCACTCTTGAGTGAGCTCTTAACCCACTGAGCCACTTGGCCGGTCCTAGGAATGTTTTTACAGAGGGGGTGATGCTTGTTTGGAGAACTGAGTGGTGCTGGAAGGGGACCTAAGTGCAGAGGAAGTAGGATGAGCAAAGGTGCAGATTTACGTCCTTCCTTTCCCCAGTTTTGTTGAGATGTAAAGTTGACAAGTTACCCATGGTTCTTTGGTTCTGGATAGCTGGTAGCTTCTCCAGTCTCTCTAGGAGATCCCTAGAAGCCACTAGTCTAGTCTTAATGTGAAATTAACTGGGAAAGGATCATCAGGATATGAGAAACAGATCTTCTACTTGGAAGCCACCTGGTCCAACGTCTGGGAGTCTAGATTGCGAGCACCCCCTCTGTGGTGCCCTTGGACTCACCCAGACTTTGCCTTGGCTTATCCAGGATGTCATCTCCAAGAGGTGCATCTATGTTGCATCCTGTCATAATCCAACACCTGGACCGGTAGGTGCTCGGTAAATAACTGTTAACTTTTGGATGACTGGGGGACCCCTGATTCTACGAGGTAGCCTGTTCCATTATGGGACAACTCAAACTTTTAAAGAAAATTCTTGATATTGAGCCCAAATCTGCCTTCCTGTCACATAGCCCTCTTGTTCTGAGCGCCTCCCGCATAGATAGAATGGCAGCTGCCCACAGAGCTATCCTTTCTGAGATGAATTCTAAGGCAATTTCTGAAGCTTCTCTTTAGAAGTTGGTTTTGGTGGTTATTTCTGAGCATTACAATGGAATTGCACTTGGTGGTTTGTCTTAATTTCTGCGTCCTGGAGTCTGTTCTGTACTGGGATTTGTAGTGCTCCCTTATTTAGACCTAGAGAGGCTCAGATGGTGGGGGAGGGCATGGCTGGGTTGGAGAAATTACTTAGTAAGGTGAAGAAGCTCTTCCAAAACTCACCTCCATCTGATCAACAGATTGAAACTGCGTGTAAAGATATTGTTGCAAGGCACTACATTTTTGTCATTCACTTAATTATTCATTCAATCATTCATTTACTTATCCAACAAACATTTATTTAGCACTTACCATGTGCCAAGCCCTGTGCTAATCATTGTGGATGCTGAAATGAATGAGAAACCTTTTTTTTTTTCTCAAGAAGCTCTTAGCCTGGTGAGGGACTCAGACATGAAGATAAATAATTGTAACACATTTTGATACATACGATCATAATCATCTGTGCAAGGCCCAATGGGAGCTCCAGAGATGGAGGGTGCATTCTACTTAGCAGGTCGAGGACATCCCCACTGAGGATTTGGTACTTAAGTTGCATTTTGGAGGTAGACCAGATAGATGGCATTGAGGAAGGTGCTGGAAGAGATCCCCAGGCAAAGGCTCAGAACATGCAAAAGCTTGGGGTGGGGCCATGAGGGGGAAGGTCTGTTTGGGGAACCAGGCGTGGTTTTGGGTGGCAGGGTTAGCGCATATGTGTAGGAGAGCAGCAGGATGGACAGGGAGGCAGGGACCAGGATAACACTGTCATCAGCTCAGAGCCACCTTGTGTTCTCAACACGCTTTTGCTCCATCCTCTATGTTTCATTTGGAGTTCTTGGCTTTACAGGTGTCCTAAAAGGCTAGCCAGATTAAAAAAAACATCAGTACATGTCTTTAAAAAAAGAAAGTACAATGAATTCTCATATATTTATCACTGAGATGCAACAATTACCATGCTTTGGCCACATTTATTCTGTCTTCTCTGTTTTTACTTTTTCCCCGATGAAATACTTGAAAGCAAACCTCAGCTATCATGGCACCTCATCCCAACATACTTTATGATGTATTTCCAAAAAAAGGTCATTTTCTTACATAATCACCGTGCTATGAGCACACCTACCAAAATCAACACGATTTTCTTCATATCATCTAATAAATGGTTTATACTCCAAATTTCCTAAATGCCTAAAAATGATTTTTTAGGAGTTGGGTTGTTTGACTCAGGATCCAGGCAAGGTGGGTGGGGAGGATTTTAATCTGCATTTGATGGACGGATGTGCCAGTAAGGACAATGTGGGGGACAGGCTGTAGGATGGCCCCAGTGATTGCCACGTCCTGGTAGTCAGACTCGTGAGTCTTTCCATGTGAGTGGGCAGGACCTGTGACTCGCTTCTAATCAATGGGCTGATTAATGACAAAGGTGAAAAGGTGTCTGTGACTAGACTACGTGACTAGATTATGGACGATTCTGACTTCTGCGATGCTTGTGGACTCCCTCTCTTGCTGGCTTTGATGTAGCTGGCAGCTGCGCTGTGAGCTGCCCTAGAGAGAGGCCTGCCTGGCAGAGAATGGAGTGGGGCTTCCAGCCCACAGCCAGCAAGGAACCAAATCCTATCACAACCAGAATCCTTTCAGGTGAGACCTCAGGCCCAGCAGACACCTCGACTGCCATCTCTCGACACATCTTGAAGCATAAAACTCAACTATGTTGTGCCCAGATTCCTGGCTTCCAGGAACAGCGAGATAATAAATGTTTGTTGTTTTAAATGGCTAAGTCTGTGGTGATTTTATGCAGCAATAGGTAACTAAAACAGATGTGTATGTGTGCTGGTCATAGAGAACCCAGCTACCAGTGGCTGAAAGAGTAAAGAGATCAATTGTTTGTGTAATAGGAACTGAGGTATTACAGGGCTGTTTCAACGACTCAGTGATGTCGTCTTAGACCCAGATCTTTCTTTCTGTTCTGTCATTCTCAGTGCACTGGGTGATGTCTCCTATCATGACTGAAATATGGTTGCCTCAGCTTTGAGCATCACGTCCTCGCCAGCAGTGAGGGAGAGGGTGTCTCTCCATTGTTGGGGAGAAATAGCTTTTCCAGAGGTACCCGGAGACTTCCCTGAGCAACTTATTTTCCAGAATGAGGTCAAATGCCCATACCTGGCCCTAGTACCTGGCAAAGGGAAATAAGATTGTATGACTAGTTCGGACCAATCCATCATGGCTCATCTCCTGAGCTGGGTGGGCACTTTGTCACCTGCATGAAGCTGATGCGTTATTAAGGGGGAGGGGAAGAGTGGCACCTCAACAGGCCATCACTGTATCTGCCAGAACAACACACAGTATCCATGGGGAGGTACATATGATCTTTCCCACACACTGAACCTGCACATCAGGCCTCTGCCCTCAGCCTGGCAGAAGCTAGAAGGAACTTTCTTTCCCTCTGGCTGACAGCTGCAGCCCCTACTGAGCTCCACCATATTGTACCAGAATGGCTCTGATGATAACAGATGTCCGACGATCAGGGCTGGGACCCTTTTAAACATGTTTTTTTAAAAAGATTTTATTGGGGAGTTGGGGGAGGGGAACAGCATTGGGGAATCAGGGAGGGGAACAGACAAGTTGCTGTCCTTTTGTTCCTCAGTCTAGTTGTGGAGGACGTCACTTCACTGGCTCATGTTGGTATTATCATTGCGCTCTTCCCAGGTGAGGCAGATCGGTCGCCAGCCATTGGACAGGTGCTCATGGTGGCTCCTGGAAGCTCACGAAAGCTCATGCCAGTTGCCGATCAGCCCCACTGCAGCAGGGGCTGCAGCCTATGCCATCGCTGGCAACTCACGGCAGTCCAGCTCCAGGTCAAGCTGTTGTTCACCATCTTAGCTGTAGAGGGCGCAGTGTCACTGGTCCTCATGTGGGATCTGAACCGGGACCCTGCTGCTCAGAGCTGGCGTCCCAAGCCAACTCTTAACCAACGTGCCACTCCACCTGCCGAACATTATTTTTTTCTAACTCAAAAAAATGTACATGCATTATAAGAGGACTTTGCGTTGTGTCACAACGTAAAGAGTTTATAGGTGTCAAAATCGGATTCTGCCATTCTCTGTGATGTTAAATTGGGAAAATAACCTCCATAAGCTTCAGTTGCCTTATCTGTGAAATGGGGATAATAAGATCTCCCTCATAGGGTTAGTGTGAGGCTTAAATAAGAAGACATGTGCTAAGCACCTAGCCCACTGCCTGTGGTGTAGTGAGTACTTCCTGCACCGCTTACTTGCTGTATCAGCCAGATGTCTGCTGAAATAATGCTGAGTAGCAAACAACCCCCAAGTCCCTGGCATACAGCAACAGGCATTTGCTTCTCAGGCATGTGCCTGTGGGTCAGCTGTGGTTCCTCTGGGCTCTTCGGGGCATGGGTGGTCTTGTCTCCAGGGAGAGGTCTGCTCCACATGTCTCTATTATGGGACCGGCATCTGCCCAGGGCATGCTTATCTCAGGGCAGTGACAGTACAAGAAGCCATGCCAAACCACACAAGCATAATTAGAGTCTCTATCCACTACATGTCTGCTCACATTCCACAGGCCATGGCAAGTCATCCGATCAAATCCAAGGTTAATGGTTGGGGAAACCAGGCCCTCATGAGAGGTGCAGGAGGGTCACACGGCAAAGGGCACACGTTTCTAGTATAAAAAAGGGAGGGGATTATTATTGGGAACAGTAATCCCATCTACCTCAGTAGAATGATGCCATCACACCTGGTGTGCAGAAGATAGGTGCTTGTTTTAAGACTGAATTTTAGAGTGAATTATGCATCTTTATTGCTATAGAAACACAATGAATACAATGTTCTTTCCTCCTTCCTGTGGTATCAAAGCAGAAAACATTGTACCCCTTATTTTCTTTCCTCTGATCCCCACCCGAGAGGTGCTGCATCTTGGGTCCAGCTGAGGGAGCCCCGGTTCACAGTGGCCCCTCTCAGACATGTGTTGCCTGGCAGCTGCATGCCACAGAAACCATATTAAAACTAGTCTGAGCAAAAAAGGGGATATTTTGGCTCAAATGACAATGGCGAAGGGAAGGGCCCTGCTGTGCTTCAGGGACAATAAGAATGAAGTCGTGGATGCTGCAAGGACTTGCTCTCTCCACCAAATCTTAGCTTTATTTGTCTGTCGGCTTCAGCCTTTCAGGCTGGCTTTGTCCTCATGCTGGGAAAAGTGTCCCCTTGCTGACACTGCTTTCCTCATAGAGCTCAACTTCCTGACCTGAGAGGGAGGGACATTCATTGTTTTCTGCCCTAATATCTCAGGGAAGGGTTCTAACTGGCCCATTGAGAGTCAGAAGCCCAGCTCTAGGCCAGTCCCCTGAGGCCAGAGTGCTGGGATCCTACAACTGTCCCAAATCGAGTCAGGGCTCCTTCCAGGATCGATCACCTGTGGCCAGGAGCCAGAGGTTGAGGACGATGGCGGCTCTAGTGGTTGGGTGGAGTGAAAGCATCTTCTAGATTCACAGCGGTTCTCAACCTGTGGGCAAACGACCTTTTCACAGGGGTCGCCTAAGACCATTGGAAAACAAAAAGGTATTTACATTATGATTCATAACAGTAGCAAAATTACAGTTATAGAGTAG
>NW_017731421.1:118411-122309 GCF_001890085.2 Hipposideros armiger
ATAGCAGGATGTGGAGCTCCTTTTCCTGTCACCAGTACTCTGGGCTGGGGAGCCTGGTGTGGGGGGCTGGGGTCTCTCCCTCCTCTGCAGCTGAGATATCCCTCCTGTTTTTCAACCGCCACACAGAGGTTTGGAGCCCCTCCCACTAGTCTCAACATGGCTTCTTCTTTATATCCTTAGTTATAAAACTTCTGTTCAGGTAGACTTCAGATGGTTCTCCAGGTTGATTGTTCTATAATTTAGTTGTAATTTTAATGTGTTCGTGGAAAGACTCAGGCACAGCCTTTATCTCTCATCATCAACATTTTAACAAGATTGCCCAAATGATTCATATGCACACTGAAGCTTAAAAAGCACTAACCTAGACCAGTGGTTCTCAAGGTGTGGTCCCTGGACCAACATCGTCAGCATCCTGGGGTAACTTGTTAGAAATGCAGACCCTCAGGCCCCACCTCAGATCTGCTGAATCAGAAATTCAGGGGGACAATTCTAATGTATTTTAAAGATTAAGAACCCCTGGCATAGACAGGTGGTTCTCCAACATTAGCTCCTATAATAAGATTTAAAGAATCCCCAGGCTCAGGCCTCACCCTGGACCAATTAAAATCACATTCTCTGGGATAGGGACTGGGTATCAGTATTTATTTATTTATTTATTTATTTATTTATTTATTTNAGTAGCAACGAAAATAATTTTATGGTTGGGGGTCACCACAACATGAGGAACTGTATTAAGGGGTCGCGGCATTAGGAAGGTTGAGAACCGCTGTTCTAGAAGGTAGCTGCGATTCCAGAATAAGGGGAAAGTGCTCTCGAGGATAATTAATACGTACCCACCTACTACCTCCTGATGCCTCCAAGCTCAAGAGTGCGTTGGGAAGCGGCAGAACTGTTTATTTATTTATTTATTAGAGCAGTTTTAGATTCAGAGTAAAATTGAAGGGAAGGTATAGAGATTTCCCATCTATCCCCTGCCTCCTCCCCCAGCCTCCCCCATTATAAACATCCCCACCACAGTGGTACATTGGGACAATGGATGAACTTATGTCGACACATCACAATCACCCAGAGTCCATAGTTTACATTGGGGTTCATTTTTGGTACATTTTTTGGTTTTGGAGAAAATGGCAAGACTGCCTTTATAGTTTGACTTGACAGCAGTGCCCATTTTATTTTTTCAAAAAACATTTCTCCTTCTAAAGCTGGAGTTTGAGATTTTCTAAAGGACTATGCAAATGTTTTAGTCAAGGGACTCCTGGGGACTTCAATTGGAGCCAATTGCCAACGGCCTATACATAGCATTTGGACATGGAGGCCTGAAAAGCCACTTCCTGTTGTCGGGAATTCTCTTTCTTTTCCTTCTTTCCAGGAAGGACAGTTTGCACTTTTTTTTTTTTAAGCTGAGCCATCCTGCTACCTGTTGGCAGCTCAGCGGCTGCTCAGCTCAGGCCGGGCATCGAACACTGTTGCTCAGAGCTCGCACTCTTGAGCGAGCTCTTAACCAACTGAGCCACTCGGCTGGCCCTCAGTTTGCACTTTTTTTTAAGGAGCACATCCGGTGTGTGGCTTCACGCCATGGCTCAGTCCAGACAACAGTGAGTGTCTCAGTGGGCTGGGGAGCAGGATGGACTTCTTAGCAAATTCAGTCTGGGTGAGGTTTACCTGGGAAGGGATAGGAATGGCCATGTACGTATTGCAAATGAGTGTGGAACACCCTAGCTAGCCAATGAACAGAAACTCCTCTGAAGAGTTCCCCTGGGGGGGGGGCGGCGGCAAAGCTGGGGCGCCAGCCAGTTGGTCTTGTTCTGCTAGAGAAGCTGAGAAAGCAGGGCCCTGGAAGCCGAGGCCTGCTGGGCCGATGGGTGTACTGGACACAGGGTCGCTGCAGCTGCAGGGCCTGGGAGGGTGTCCAGGGGACCAGTGAGCCTCAAACACAAAGTAGAATCCTTGGGGAAGTTTATAAAAATCTGGTGCCCAGGCTGAACCCCATTCCAGTTACATTAGAATTGGTAGGAGTAGAATTAGTAGCTCGTAAAACTCCACAGGTGATTTCGATGTACCTTTTCCCCCTTTTTAAAAATTTTCAGTTACAGTTGACGTTCGGTATTATTTTATATTAATTTCAGGTGTACAGCATAGTGTGTTTAGATAGTTGTATAATTTAAGTGCTAGTCTAGTACCCACTTGGTACTATACATAATTATTACCATATTATTGATTATATTCCCTATACTTTAGATCCCCGTCACTATTTTGTAGCTACCAATTTGTACTTATTAATCCCTTTTCCACCCTGCCCCAACCCCCTCCCATTGATCTCCCCAACAAATCTAGTACCTATCTGATATCGTATATAGTTATTACAGTATTATTGACTATATTCCTTATGCTATACCCCACATCCCCATGACTACTGTGTAACAGCTAATTTGTAATTCTTAATCCCTTCCCCTTTTTTCACCCATACCCCCAACCCTCTCCCATCTGGCAACCATCAATATGTTCTCTGTATCTATGAGTCTGCTTCTGTTTTGCTTGTTTATTTTGTTCTTTGGATTCCACATATAAATGAAATCACATTGCATCTGTCTTTCTCTGTCTGACACTCCACTCAGCACAATACCCTCCGGGTCCATCTATGCTGCCACAGATGGCAAGAACCCATTCCCTTTCCTGGCCGAGCAATATTCCACTGTATATATGTACCACCTCCTCTTTATCCATTCTTCTGTTGATGGACACCCAGGCTGCCTCCACATCTTGGCCATTGTAAACAATGCTGCAGTGAATATATGGATGCACAAGTCCCTTCAAGGTACCATTTTGGGTTTCTTCGGATAAATACCCAGAAGTGGAATTACTGGGTCCTTCTCTGTCTCTTCTTATAGTTTTGTCTGGTGTAAGTATTGTTACCCCAGATTTTTTGTTTGTTTGTTTGTTTGTTTCCATTTTCATGAAATATCTTTCTCCATCCCTTTACTTTCTGTCTGTGTATGTCTTTCAATCTGAAGTGAGTCTCTTGTGGGCAACATATGTAAGGGTTTTGTTTTCTTATCCATTCAGCCCTCCTATGTCTTTTGATTGGAGCATTTAATCCATTTACATTTAAAGTAATTGTTGATAGATATGTAGTTATTGACATTTTATTATTCATATCTTTGATCTCCCCCCCCCCCCTCAAATCTTAAACAAGTCCCTCTAACATTCCTTGTAATACTGGTTTGCTGATGATGAACTCATTTAGGTTTTTCTTGCCTGGGAAGCTCTTTATTTGTCCTTCCATTTAAAATGATAGCCTTGCTGGGTAGAGTAGTCTTGGTTGTAGGTCCTTGCTTTTCATCACATTGAATATTTCATGCCAGTCCCTATTGGCCTGCAAAGTTTCTGTTGAGAAATCAGCTGAAAGTCTCATTGGGGCTCCCTTATAAATTACTAGTTGTCTTTCTCTTGCTGCTTTTAGGATTCTGTCTTTGTCTTTAACCTTGGCATTTTAATTATAATGTGTCTTGGTGTGGGCCTATTTGGGTTAATCCTGTTTGGGACCATCCTGTTTGGGACTCTCTGCACTTCCTGGACTTGTATGTCTATTTCCTTCACCAGGTTAGGAAAGTTTTCCATCATTATTTCTTCACGTATGTTCTCAATCCCTTGCTTTCTTGCTTCTCCTTCTGGTACCCCTATGATGTGAATGTTGCTATGCTTGACATCTCAGAGTTCTCTTAAACTAGCCTCATTTTTGGGGGATTTTTTTCTTTTTGCTGTTCCGATTGGGTGTTTTCTGCTACCTTGTCTTCCAAATTGCTGATTCGATCCTCTGCTTCATCTAGTCTGCTGATGATTCCTTCTAGTGCATTCTTTTCAGTTATTGTATTCTTCACTTCTGTTATTGTATTGTATT
>NW_017731421.1:124509-125980 GCF_001890085.2 Hipposideros armiger
TCCTGCCACCTGTTGGCAGCTCAGCGGCAGCTCAGCTTGGGCCAGGAATCAAACCAGTGACCCTGTTGCTCAGAGCTCACACTCTTGAGCGAGCTCTTAACCAATGGAGCCACTCGCCCGACCCATGGATATCAGTATTTTAAAAAAAACCTCTCTAAGCAATTCCAAGGCATAGGCAAGTTTGAGAATCAGTGCTTTAGGCAGAAATGGAGATTTTGAGAGTGTGTCCCTGGGCTCTGGGTGGTGCTTTTGTGGAACAGGCAGTGTTGGGAAGGCCCACCCTGGCAAGCAGGTGTGTGGCAGACAGTGATTGATGGGCTGAGAGAAACTGTGTGCTACATTAGATGCTGGGCCCTTTCTCAGCCCCAGGGAGCAGATCATTATTGGCCAGACCAGTTAAGGCATGGGCGTATAATCCAATCATGGCCCATGGAACTGAGAGGAAGTCTGTTGATCTGGAAAGCTTAGGGAAAAAAAAGGTAGGAGATGGCTTCCTGTTTGCTGGACGTGATGTGTGATGTCTGGAAGCGCTGCAGCCCCCTTGGGCCCATCAGGCATGCTGAAGATCACAGAGCAGAAAGCAAGCAAGCACCTGGGTCCTTGAAGGTGGTGTTGAGCCACTAAATTTGCCAACCCTGGGCTTCTTGTTATGTGAGATAATAAATTCCTAATCCTCTAAACCACTTTTAGTCCGATCTTCTGTTACCTGTAGCCCAGAGCACCCTAACAGTTCTGGGGGACTCACAATGTCAGAACCACGGAGGTGTGTTTGCAGGTATGACACACCCATCTGTGGGTGGAGCAGGGCATCAGAACTAACATTGATGGAACACCTACCTTGGGCCATTGGCTTTTTCTTCTGTGAGCCATGTAACACTCATAAAAATCCAGCAATAGAGGTTTATTGCCTTCATTTTACAGGTAGGGGTTGGAGAGTTTGCAGTTTACTTCAGGTAAAATAGTGGAGTCAGGATCCAAGCCCAGGTGCTTCTAATTCCAGAGTCTGTCTATGATCTATAGATACCCAGGAACGTGCTTTCTCTTCTAATAAGACTGCAGGATCTTAGATGGGGGCTCCCAGCCCCAGAGAGCCTGGGCTGGTAAGCAGGGCCCCCCAAAAGCACTTAGTTACTGGGAACAATGCCAGAATATAGCTATCCTAAGTGGAATGTAGGTAGGAGCCTCTCTTGGAAACAGGGCAAAACTTTAGTTGCAGACGTGAGGCATAGGGAGGGGTCAGGCACAAGCAGGAGCTGCAGCCTTAAAGGAGGCTTGAGGCTGCTGGTGCCTGGGCACCTGGGCATGCGCTGGGCATCTGCTGGGCATCCGCTGGGCATCTTATTCAGGTGCACATTCTGATTCATTAGGTCAGGGGTGCCGATTCTGCCTTTCTAACAGGCTCTCTCAGTGGGTGCCCATGCTGTGGGTCTGGGGGTCCCGCTTTGAGGGTCAAGTGCTTAAATCCATCCCG
>NW_017731421.1:129060-133886 GCF_001890085.2 Hipposideros armiger
GGCAAGAGCGCAGCTCGAGTGGGCACTACATTCCAATTCAGCCTCCACAGCTGGTCACTTTAGGATAATCAGGTAATAATGTCTCAGAGATTCGCTTTTCTCATCTGTAAATGATGAGGATAGTGTACACCCCATAGAATTGCCATGGGAACGAGGACAAGCAGGATAACGGATGGGTAGAGGATAGGGTTTGTGTTAAGAACCTGGGCTCTTGGTAAGATGCTCCTTAGGTTTGAGCCCCAGCTCCTCCACTTCCTAACTGTGTGAACTTGGGCAAGGGCATGACTTGGAGCCTCAGTTTACCCATCTATGGAATGGGTGTATTAATAACACCTATATTATGGGATTTGTTAGGATTTGATAAGATAACACAGGTGAAACTCTTAGCATAGTGTCTGGTGTCTGGTGAATAGTGCAGCTTGATATAGTGCGATGTTTGATCTTTTTGCTATTACTATTATTTCAGGTTACATGACTTTTGTTTGGGAGACTCTATTCTGGACACATCCAAACCCTTGGGGAGCAAGCAGGATGAACAAGGAAAGGCAACCTGGGAGTCTTGACCCCTCCGCACCACCAGTCCCTCTGATTTCCCCATGGCCTGGATTCTTTCCCTCTCATACTAGATTCTCAGAGCCTCCAGTGCTCAGGGCTGACAATTTCAGAGTGGAGCAAGGAGCCGGGGATTACAGCCTGTTGCCTCCGTCTATTGTCAGTCCTGGGCATTTCTGTAAAAGTCATAAACTATTGGGTTGTCGGAGAAGGCATAACGTCTTTTTTCTATGTTTTTCATTGCAAAAATGCATCATGACTTTTCTGACAACCCAATATCTCAGTGTTAGAGCTATTGATCCTCTGGTTCAATGCTCCCCACTTTACAGGTGAGGAAACTGAGACTGTAGCCCCAGATGGTAGAAGAGCCCGATGGTCTGACTCCCAGCTCAGTGCTCTTTTCACTGCCCTGCACTGTTAGCTGGTTAACCCAGATTGTGATCCCATTTTAGCCAGCGAAATGTTAAGTGGACATCAGCTGGGTGTGGGGGCAGGGCTTCTGAGAAAGCTTTTGCTTTCCTGGTAAGTGGGATAGCTAGACTTGTTTTTACTCTCCTCTGCATTTCACCCTGCCTGGAATGTGGGCACAATGCCTGGAGCTGTAGCAGCTGTTTTGTCACCATGAGGGAAAGGACTAGAGCATTGCAGGGACACAGTCCTAACATCACGGAGCTACTGAATCGATTCTGGTAGCCCCTTGTTTGTTTGTGTTAGTCCGATGTTCTGTTACAGGCAGCAGAAAATATCCCTAACTGATCTGCCTTCCGCTTGTTAAGCTCCATCTTACAGGTGAAGGCACTGACACCTTCAGACAGGAGGCTGTGCCTGTGTGGGAGTGTGGGTGCAAGGGAACACTGGCTGCTTATACTAACCCTTTGATCGAGCCAGTTTTACAAGCAGCTTTCAGTTCTCACTGGCCTCAGGGGCCTCATTCCAGCCTGTGACTTAGGGCTGAAAGCTCAGTTACCAGTTAATAATAAAGGCTGCTGCAAGATAATGTTTGCAGGCCCTCCTTGCTGCACAGTGGTCTATGAATACATAGTATTATTATTATTAACCCTCCCCGTGCCCCCTGAGCCTCCAGGAGCCAATGAGAGTGAACCGTTTCACTCGTCGGAGAGACAGCCAGAGAAATGTAATTTTGATTTAATTCTTGGCTCCTCCGAAATGTGCCTGTACACTGCTCAGAGGTGGGAGGAGGGGAGAGAGTGAAGCGAGGACACCTCTCACGGATGGAAAGAAGAGAAATGGCAGCATGGAAGAGCATCGGGCTCCATTTAAAGGCCCATTTTCCACGTGACACTTTATAAATTATTTCAAATCCAAGCTTGAATATAATCCACAGCCCCCCTCTGCCTCCCTCCCCTTCCCCTACCAATCTTCGAAGGAAAAAGTCTTAGGTAGGGTTGCCCTTTATTGATTTATCCGGAGTTGCAGGAAGCTGAAATCGTGACTTAAATGACCTCTTAGCTTAAATGAGGGCAAATCCATGCTGACTATGGAGAGGAAACAGTGTGGCTTCTGTGGCCCAGAGTGGCTCCCCTCCCCCCAGATGTAATGTATTAAAATTAATTGATTAACTAAACAATTATACGCGGTGCAGTTACTCTATTTTGTGTATCTGGTCCCCTTGCCAGGAGCAGAGACTCTGCTTTACTCGTGTCCTCAAGGCAGAGGCTGTGTCGTTAGTGACTAAGTGATGGACGCTGGTGCCAGACTTCCAGGCTTCGTATCCTGGCTCTGCCACTTAGCTGTATGACCTTGGGCAATTTAATTTACCTCTCTTTGCCTCAGTTTCCTTCCCTGTACACTGGGGATAATAATAAGACGTACCTCCTAGGTCTTTGTGAAGCTTAAGTGAAGTAATATGTATAAAGCTCTTAGCTCTAGCTCTGAATGTGTTAGCTGTGTCACTCACTGCGCCTGCCTGGCACAGAGCTGGATGGGCGTAGCACTCAGGAAGAGTAATTACAGTACAGGTGGTGCTAGAAAGAGACGCTCACACCATTGAGCCCTTAGCCTTACCAAGGTGCTTTGTTAAGCTTGGTGTATCCCAGCTTTGCATGCTCACTGTACTTGGGCACACGGTTTCATCTCCCTCAGCCTCAGTCCTCTCACCTGTAAAATGGGCTAATAGACACAAACTCCAGGAGGATTGCTATGAGCCTGGTGAGTGAAGAAGATTATTTGCAAAGTCCTTAAAATTCTTCAACTTCCACGTCTACATCTGCTTTTGTGACATGCCTCAAATGGCTGGGAAATTTACCCCAGTGCCAACCCTCATTGTCCTCAGATTGACACTTGTGCACATTGACTGGTTTGTTCCTGTTGCTCTGAAAAGAGCAACCAGGTCTGGAGGGGACTGGCCCACGGGAGGCTGGGAGCCGGGTCTGGGTGGGTGTTAGAAGGAAAGTGTTTCCCCAGAGTTCTCTTTTAACAGCCTACACACAGGCCAGCCGTTCCTCTCGCTATAAATAAAGGTGGCCACATGGGCTCTGTGGCCGGGAGGAAATATCAATAACACGACTAATTATGGAAATTGCATAATGCATCATTAGTTAGTAATTATGATTTTGTCAAGTGCCTGTTAATTTTTATGTAAGAATCACTCAGTGTGTGACATGGAAATATTAGCTTGTCATCCGGCTTTCCTTTCTGGTAGGGGAGGATGATCCTGAGAGTTTAGGTTAANGGTTGCCAGTTTGATTCCCACATGGGATGGTGGGCTGTGCCCCCTGCAACTAGATTGAAAATGGTGACTGGACTTGGAGCTGAGCTGCACTCTCTATAACTAAGATTGAAAGACAACAACTTGACTTGGAGCTGATGGGTCCTGGGAAAAACACACTGATCCCCAATAAAGTTAAAAAAAATAAAAGTAATGATGTGGCAAGGAACTAATGTGGCAAAGAACTAAGATATATATCAGAGAGAGAAAGAAGGCAGGAGGGAGGCAGCGGGGTGGGGGAGAGGGAGATATTTCAGGTTCTGCTAAGGAAAGTAGAGTTCTGCATAAAGTAACCCTCACCAGGGAGACATATGACATGGAAAGAGCCTTGACTTGGGTTTCTGACACACAAGGAAACCAGTTCTGGTTTTGTCACTACCTAGTGATGTTAGCGTCACACAAGGAAACCAGTTCTGGTTTTGTCACTACCTAGTGATGTTAGCGTCTTCAGTTTTTGTTTCTTACTTTGTGAATTGGCAAGATTATCTGCCATGCCTTCCTCATGAGGCTCTGTGAGGGACACAGTAGACTAAGAGGCAGTAAATCATCAGGGAACAACTCAATGTACCGCCCACGTGCGAAGCATAATTAAGGAGGAGACTGCATTTAAAATTCAGGCATCTGTGACAGACTGTGCGCACAGCCTCCCCAGTAGGCATTTCCTCCCTACCTTCTTTCTTTGTATAGCATCCAGGCTTTATTCAGGTAGAGGGTGCCCAGGTAGCCCGTGGGCCCCTCCCCAGCTGGGGGAGGGGCAATGAGTGCTGATTGGTGGAGGCTGAGCATAGCCCTCCCCTTCTCCTGCCCAACGAGGCTGCTGGGGGCTTCTGGAAAAATTTTCCTCATCCTTAAAAAGGGGTAGGGGGTGGAGACTTGCTCTTTCCTGTCTTTGGACATTGTCACATGAAGATATGATGCTTTGGGCTGGAGCAGCCATCTTGCAAGCTTGATGGGAAAGCCAAGAGAACCACAGAGAAGCCAGCTGGACCCCGCATGGCATGGAGCCGCCAATTTATCCAGCCAACCTGGAAGCAGTTTGCCTCTGCACTTCTTGTGATGTAAAATAGGAAACGCCCCACTTTTAGTTAGGCATCCATCACTGCACTCCTCCACCGTTCATTCACTGGTTCATTGATTGGACCAGTGTCCGCTGAGGTCCCACCCTGTCTCAGTCTCCTTCAAGGTACGTGGGATAAGGCAGTGACATCCCTGCTCTCCTGGAGCTTACTTTCATGTTGTGGGAGGCAGCAAATGGACACATGAATGAGTAAAACATAGAGAATTTTATATGGGGATGAGAGCCATGAAGACAAATAAGGAGGAAAGGGTGCTCCTGGGATGCGGTGAACTCTCCACCTGCTGAGCCAAATCAGGATGAGTCCAGAAGATGAGGGTGCCCTGGGGGTCCTGGGCTGCTAGTGGGGACTGAAAGGAGGACAAAGGGCACAACACAAATTGCCCTGGGAGTTTCCAGATAGTGGGCGGTTGTGAGGTGGTGAGAATGGGCCAGAGGCGTGGGAGGTAGGGGTCTGGCCAGAAGCCCACC
>NW_017731421.1:140987-143975 GCF_001890085.2 Hipposideros armiger
GGTGAATTGGGGAAGGGGACTAGACAAGTTGTTGAGCTGTTGTTCACCATCTTAGCTGTAGAGGGCAGTGTCACTGGCCCTCATGTGGGATCTGAACCAGGGCCCTGTTGCTCAGAGCTGGTGTTCCAAGCCAGCTCTTAACCAATGCGCCACTTGGCCAGCCCCAAGCTCCAGTAATTTTTGACAGGTGATCAAACTTCTGTGTGGTCTTGTGTTGTCACAGTGGAACACAACTTCTTTACAATTAACGGGCTCTGGACATTTCTGGATGATGGATTTGTTTAAACTGTTCAATTACTGACAGTACACATTCGAATTGATTGTTTGGTTCCTTGGTAGGAGCTTGAAAAACACACCTTTAAAATCCCACCACACTGAGAGCATGGCCTTCCTGTGATGAATGTCTGCTTTCGATGTCATTTGAGGTGAATCATCAGGTCGGAACCAAGACTGTTTGTGCACCACATTGTTGTAAATAATCCACTTCTCATCACCAAGACTGTTTGCGCACCACATTGTTGTAAACAATCCACTTCTCAATCCACTTCTCATCATCAGTTGCTTCAAAAAAGGGTAATTTTCCTCACGTTTAATGAGCATATTGCAGATGTTTATACACGCCGTCAAATGAACTTCTTTGAGTTCATGCGGAACCCAGATATTGAGATTGCTCACATAACCCAGCTTCTTCAGGTGGTCGTGAATGCTTGAATGATGGATGTTCAATATTTCTGCAATCTCTCGTGTCGTGTAACGTGGGTTTGACTCGATCAATGCCTTTATTTTGTCGTCATCAACCTCAGTGGGCCTCCCTGACCAAGGAGCATCATTGAGATCAAAATCACCAGCACGGAATTTCATGCACCATCATTGGCACTGACGTTCTTNAGATGTCACACATGGAGAGATGCAGGTGGGAGGACCCAGGGCTGGCCTCAGAAGGTGGGTTACATCAGTCTTGCCAGCCTCCCGCTTCTCTCCCAGAACCAGAGTTGCATGGGGTGTTGACACATTTCTCTAATAAGACGGCATTATCATTTTACAGCCTCCCCGGAGATTCTTGGCATGTCTCATTTTGCTTGAATAAATTATTAATTTGGTCTAATTAGGCTCATCCAGCAGCTGGGAGGCAGGTTGAGCTAATTTGGGATTCCTGTGTGGGTCCGCGTGCATGCACCGCGTGGCTCTGTGGAGATGGGGGTTGGGGCGGAAAGCCCTCGGAGGGGACTGAGGCCAGGGAGAGGGTGACAGAGGCGGGAGGTGAAGTGTCACGTGACTCCATCCACTTGTGACTATTTCTTCACGAGCACCTGTCAACGGAGTGGCAAGTGCTCAGAACCTATGTCTTTCTTTGGACACCTGGGTACTTAATTTTGGCTGCAGGGTTGTCTAGGTCAGGAGAGGACGTGGTTCAAAAGAGTGGACGGTGTCACCTTGTCCCTCAGCTCAGTGGCCACGGTACTTTCCAACCTGGTGCGTGTCTACCAAGTTTATTTCCTTGGAGTTCCAGACTCCCCAAAATGACTGCGGGTGCACAGGCTATACAGCGAGAGAGCTCTGGGTATAGAACGTAGCTCCACCCGACACGGCCCTCTGAACTCATGTAAACTCCCTGTGGCCTCCATCACAGTGAAATAATAAGGACCCGCCCTTGTGACTCGAGATGAGAAATGCATGTAAACTTCCTAGTGTAGTGTCTGGCATGTGTACGTGCTCAACAAACGGTAGCTGTGACATTCACGGGAGAAGCAGAGCAGGAACTGTTACAGCTCTTCTATAGACGGGGAAAGGAACGTCCACAGAGATGTTGCCTAGGACAGACAAGACAAAGTCCCTATCCATTGTTCTTCCTGCCCCACCAGGCCACCTCTCAAGGTTGATATCGGCATTTAGCTATTTATTTTTTGATGACAAAAACCAATGTGTTTAAGAGCCCTGGTTATATTTTAATGGCTTTCAAATCCCTCTGACATTTTTCTCCCCACTTAATAAGGTTTCAAGGTTTAACTTGTTTTTGAGAGAACAAAATCATCTTCACAGGCTTTCCTGTTTTCCAGGGATCAGTGACCTGTTTCTAGGCACAGCCCCAGAATCCATCGTGCCCTCCTGTGAGCCCATGTGGGAGCTTGGGCAGCACGCCCTCGTCAGGGGCTTCCCTGGGTATTTATGAGTTTGTCTCCCAGGCTTTGAGCATCTGGAGGAGATCCTCCTTCCCCCAGGTCGGGGGCTGCAGACTGGGTGCTCTGCCAGGCTAGGAGCTATCTCTTTTATCTCAGGGTCCCCAGCTCAGTGTGTGGCACCTGGCCGCCTTTCCAAAGCTTCGTGATGAATGAAGAAAAAGACACCCAACAACAAAACACCAGTGGCTGTAATTTAACCTTTCCTCAGTGTTGACAAGGCTCAGTAGCACTTCCACGCCATTGATTTAAATCAATCAACATTCATAATAAGCATCACCCACCACTGCACTGCTGCTGCTGTGCCAGCGTAATCAGAGCATCAGACTGTCCGACTCCTAGTTACAGTTGGGGAGACCGAAGACAGAAGAAGAGAGCAACTTGTGCAAGACCTAGATTTAGCTCTTCCCTCTCTACAGCCCCTTTCTTCAAATTGGTCTGACATGGTTGACTCTTCTGTTAATATGTATGTATTTAACCCTTTCTCTACCACCTCACGCCAAGATTGCTGCAGCCCTTCCCCACTGGTCTTCCTGTGTCTTGTCTCTTTCATCTCAATTGCTTAGCTTCCTAAGTATGGTGGGTGTGGCAACACATCCCATATAAGCTCCAGTAATTTTTTTTAAAAAAATATTTTTATTGGGGAATTGGAGGAGGGGAACAGCGTTGGTGAATTGGGGAAGGGGACTAGACAAGTTGTTGTCTTTTTGTTCTTCAGTCTAGTTGTGCAGGACGTTGCTTCACTGGCCCATGTTGGCATTGTGATCATTGCGCTCTTCCCAGGTGAGGCAGATTGGTCACTGGCTTCTGG
>NW_017731421.1:145365-149019 GCF_001890085.2 Hipposideros armiger
TATATATATATATTTAGATTGATTTCTGCCATTTAATTTTGACTTTCTATGCATCTCATTTTATCTAGTTTTTTCTTTCTTATTTTCTTTTGCCTTGAAGGAGATATTTTTATCCTTATTTCATTTTGTTATTTTATTGTACTGGATAGGACTTCCAGTAAAATGCTGAATAGAAGTAGCGAGAGCAGACATTCTTGACTTGTTCCTGATATTAGGGAGAAAGCAATTCAATGTTTCACTACTAAATGGGACGTTAGCTGTAGATTTTTCACAAATGCCCTTTATCAGATCCAGGAAGCTCCTTTCTATTTCTAGTTTTCTGAGAACTTAAAAAAATCGTGAATGTGAATTGAGTTTTATCAAATGCCTTTTCTGCATCTTTTGTGATGATAATGTGATTTTAATCCTTTATTCTTTTAGTGTGGTGAATTGCATGACTTTCTTTTTTATATTAAACCAACGTCAAATTTCTGGAATAAACACCACTAGGTCATGATATATTATCCTTTTACTATATTGCAAATTCAAGTTGCTAATATTTTATTAAGAAAGTTTACATTTATGCTCAAGGGAGGATAGTGGCCTGTAATTTTATTTCTTGTCATATCTTTTAAAGTTTTTGTTACTGAATTTTTGCTGGCCTCACAGAATGAGTTGCAAAATGTTTCTTCTTTTTCTACTCTCTGAAAGAGTTTGTAATAGACCCTGTGGTACCCCCATCCGCTCCAGATACCCCTTTCAGAAATGAAGGAGTCATTTATCCATCTTCTGGGAATGTTGCCTGCTGATGACTCCTCCCCAGGAATTTCCTTTGGACAAATGGAGCCCTCTCACCTAATCTGCACCCAATGGCTAGGCTGGTGCAGGACAAGAGGTCTGGACCCCTCCTCTGTTTGGGACAACTTTAAAGAGACTGGGACCTCTGTGGCAACTCCGTCATTCTTCAACTTCTGCTCCATTATAGGTATTGTTTTCAAGAGCATCCTCAATGAACTACTTCACTAAAACTCCATCTCAAAGTCTATTTCTTGGGAAATCCAACCTATGACAGAGCTCATATAAAATTGGTTTCATTTATTTCTTAAGTATTACAATTCATTAGTTAAACCATCTCAGCCTGGAATCATCCTTGTGGAAAGGTTTTTGATGAAGAATTCAATTTCTTCAACAAATACGTGGCTATTTGGATTTTCTGTGTCTTCTTGTGTTCATTTTTTGTAAGTTGTGTTTTTCAAGAAGTTTTTCCACTGTATCCTTTGTCTACTTTACCTAATATTAATATTGGCATATCAGCTTTCTCATGCTTAGTGTTTACATGATATGTTTCTTTTTTACATTTTTTTACATTTAATCTATCAGTTTTCATATTTAAAGTGTTTTTGTTACAAATAGCATGTTAGGTCTTTTTTTTTCCAATGTACTCAAAACTTCCCATTTTAGAATTGAAATGCTTAGTCCATTTACATTTAGTGAAAGTACTGATCGTCCATCTTGGTGAGTTTTTATTTGCCTCATCTAGTCTTTGCTCCTCTGTTCTTCCTTTCTTGAGTTTTTTTTTTAGATGAGTTGAATCATTATTTTTAGCTGTATTTCTTTTTGTGCTTTTTAGTGATTGTTCTAGAAATTACAACATGTATCTTTACTTATCACTGTATCTTCAAATAATATACTCTTTCATAATGTAAGAATTTTGAAACAATGTTTTTTCTTTTACCACCTTCTTGCCTTTTGTACACTTGTTGTTACAAACTCATATTTTTTTTTCTATATATGTTCTAAACTCCATAATGAAATGAAGTTTAAAACAAAGCTTAAAAAAAAATCTAAGCTTTTATTAACTCACCACATAAAGTCTCTACTATACTCAATATAAGGGCAAGAATGCATTATGATATAAAATTTTTCCCACCACAGAGGAGACACAAACCTCCTGGAATTGAGAAGGAGAGAATATTCAGTGAAGACCACAAATTTTGGTGCCTTATAGCACAGGGAACATGTGCCCCTTTTCCTGCCTTAAGCCCTGGGAAAATGACAATGCCCCATGATACTTCTGTGCCCCATGTGACCGGAGGAATTGAATAGAAATGGTTCCATGTGTCTGTCAGGTAGAGATTACTGAGTGAACCTCATAAGTTTCCTGGAGAGCAAAGAATGAACTGCTCTGGACCCCAGCTGTGTCACAGAGGTCAAGAGAAGCCTTAGCTATCCCCAGCGGGTTTTCTGAAGGCCTTGAGTGTAACTTAGCTGTGAGAGAGCCTGGAGGCTTTGCTGCTGGGACAAAGACACACAGCAGTGCAGACTCTCTGAAGATGTCGAATGGTTAGCTGTCTGAGGATATAAAGATTCAGTTCTTTATACCCGTGCATTGACATTAAACTCTTGAGAATATGAGTACTACCCAGTAAGATGGTAGACCAGAAACCAGGTTTAGTTTTCTTCCACCAACCAAAATAAGGCTTAAGAGCGAAGTTAAATTCAGTGATGGCAACACAAGTTTAATTTCTTGCATCCTTGAGCTTTTGGAGATGGTGATTCCATCTGCAGCGGTGACTATTATGATTATTGGGATATCATGTGCTTCACTTAGGATCTCCCCAACCCTCCTTGCCTGTCTGACTATTAGGCAAGTCTCACAAGTCTATTTCCTGTACTATATTATGTTGTATCCATTACTTACTAGACATCCCATGATGATTGAACCACATGGTTGAATTCTTTGATGTATTGGGCCAACCAAAGTTGCATTAGTTTGCCTCCTGGCTGTCTGGTCCACTTTCTGTATCAGTGCTTGGGTGGTGTTTTTAGCCTGCTTTTTAGGCAGGAGCTAGTTGGGAAAACTCAATGGGGAGGACAAGCTCAGTGGGGAACATCCTAGGTCTTTACATAGTGCCGCTCTGCTACCCAGGAACTTCTTTTACCTTCTTCCTCAGAGCATTCTGTGTTCTTTTGCAGCCTGTGGGTCACTCCCATGGTATACCTGGAGTGAATGCAAATGCAGTTATGTCAGAGATAAGGCCAGAACAGCCATTTGGAACCAGATCATGGAAGACCTCAGTGCCAAGCTGATGTGTTTGGATGGGATCGTGCTGGCATGTGAAGTGGGGAGGTGTTGAGTTTTAAGCCTAGGTGAGATGGTGTTTTAAGATGACTAGCCTTGGTTGTCTGGTATTGAGACAACTAGGAAGTGAAAAAAAAATTATTAAAAACATTTTTCTTCTCTTTTTAGGAAAATAGACCAATTATCCTATATACAAAGTTATATGAATCAGGCAAGAATAGAGGGGTTAAGAGAAATAAAAATCCAACGTCCAGACATGACATCGAGTCTGTCCAGTCACCACACACCTTCATCCTCATACCTGTACAGTGGTGCTGAGATTCTATAAGAAAGGAAATATCCAAATCCAGCACATCTTAGGATCCCAGGCCTAGTGCCTCCTCCCTTAGGAAGCCTTCCAGGACCCTTCTATCCCCCAAGCTCCCGTCGTAATGTTTACCTATTCCAATTTTAAGTTCTTATCACTTTTTTTTTTAACCTTGACTGAGAGTGAATGGCTCTGTCTTATCTGCCCTTCCAGACTGCATGCTTTGTTGAGGGTTGCAAAACACTTTATCTCCGACACGCAGTGGACACTCCAAATATGTTGGTTC